>NC_072776.1:24138117-24438117 GCF_022539595.1 Amphiprion ocellaris | reverse complement strand
CTGACTTAAGTCATACAACTCGACATTGGATTGCTGAGAGACATGACCTGAGGTTTGAAATCAAAAACATCCAAAATCGAAAGTCTTGACCTACTCAAAGAATATTTGTCACATGTTCATTTTGTAGATCATTTGTTTTCCTGACAGGTAACCTCCCATTGCCATGCACACAATTACTGTCATCTCAAAGACATCAGTGTGACATCCTGCTCGAAGTCAGGTGGATTCACTCAATTTCATTTTCACTGTGTCTCTATTAAAATATGTGGTAATTCTCACCTTTCATCTCTGCTGGGTCCCACACACACTCGGCCTCCATGCCGGGGTGACGGATTGTTGCAGGAACGTTGACGCAGCTCGAAGCCCGTACCACAGGTTGTGCTGCACTGTCCCCATGACGACCACGGTGTCCAGCCTCCATTTCTATGGCAACAGACACATGGGAAAGTATTGGCGCCCACAATTTCACAATTGCTCAGAAACCGGAATAATTATTCACCAGTGCTTTTAGTGTTACTCTTTCACAGGGTGTTCTCTAAGGGGGCTAAAGGGGTATTAAAAAAAGAAGCTTTTTAGCTTGAGCTGTCTAATCATTGCTCTGATGGTGAACTTCTGGAAACAGGAAAGCAAACGCACAAAGAGAGCTCATTTTGACCGGGAAGCATTCATTCAATTTGCTTAAGTGCTTTGTTCCTGGGTAGCACTCCTCATGATTTAATTGCCAGTTTCTGCAAAAGCACAATTCAATTTCAACACCAAAAATTAAATCTGGCGTAGCTATCCAGCGGGATGAAGGTCCTGAAGCTCTTTGTCTTGGCTCTGTTCTCTGTAACACTGATTGGTGAGAGATGTCACAAGGAGAACCTGGATGTCACCTACATTTTCTAACAAGATTCCTCACTTTCATGATCTTTCACATGTTCTGTCAGAGTGTAAATTATGCCCTCGGGTAGATGCTTCAAAGTCACTCAGGACATTACTGCTACAGCAGCCGAGTTAAAGAAAAGATGTTAGAATTGCCGGATCCTGGACCAGACTCATTTGCAAAATCACAGGCTTAATGTGCTCAATCACAGCATTAATAATTTCAACTTGACAATGTCCAGTGTACACAGCCAGAATACATTATGAATTCATTCAACCTTAAACACAAAGTGCTCTATATCAGTTACAATCCAGTGAAGATGAAAATATAATCTACCTGACCAGAGTTATAAAACAGAATAGAAAATCGCCCAAACATAACAGAGGACAGTTTAAGAGCAGTTAGAGTTTAGTAATCAGAAGCCTTAAAATTTAATAAAGGAAAAATGAAGCAGAGAAATTATAAAAGTGCATTTATCTAAAATGAAATGGATCTAATGGGTTAAAATTCTTCAAGCAATTAGAAATATATTTTGTTCCGAGGCTCTCAAGTAATTCATAAACCAGTAAAACACTTCTATTCTGTTATTAACCGTAGAATTTTAAGAACAGGAGAATTTAACGTTCTCTTGGTTCTTGTTTAAAGTCACTTTAGGATGACAGGACAGCAGACTGTTGCAATAATTCACTGCATGAAATGAAAGAATGAATAAATTTCTCTTAATCTTGTCTAGACATTGTACTTTTAGGTCTTGTTTGTTATTTTACGCCAAAATGTTGTTCACCAGCCTGATTGCAGAATGAGTATTCTGCAATCAGGCTGGTGAACAACATTTTTTAGATGCACACAGCTGTATTCTTGGTATTATCTGTTATATTGTAGTCATATTATTATGTATAGATATTTCTGTTTCTATTACCTTGAACAGTTCGAGACTTCAATGGTGGAACCCTCACAGTATTTGCCTCCACATCGAGGAGCAGGACTGTCACAAGACCTGGAGCGACACAAGCAGGAGCTCACACCGTCCACAACATCTTCATTGTTGCAGGGTTGCCATGGCGCCCAGGGTCCGAAGCCCCCATTGGTGGTCTGATTCCGCAGCTGGAAAACAAGTGTCACATTAGAGAAGGAAGAATCAGGAAACAGCAGCTTGGTATATTGAACCATCCAACACGGTCACTGTGTCAACAAGTGCTCAGAGTACACTGAGGAATTACTTTTCGAGTACAAGGCTTTTACTGTCAAACTGGGCTTTCCTTCTAAGTTTTCAGAGGATGAAATGGGAATAAATTCACCACAATTCAGTTCACTGCAGCTAAATTCAATCGACTTGATGTCACTACAGTCTCATTCAATTCAGTTCAGTCCTTTTCTTCTACCTCCTCTATGACACATCCAGAGGGTGTTAGTCAAGGATGATACCAATCATTTTGACGTGAAAAATAACATGAATGTAGCACCTGAGTCTTACAGCCCCATGAGGACAGATGAGACATGCTATTAGCTTTTCTTACAGTAAATGCCAGTGACGTCACCCTTACCGGACAGAGTGTGATGTTTTGCTTCCACTGGCTCATGTTGGAGCTCTCCTCCAGCGTGGTGCATCGGCGCTGCCTGAAGTCCCAGCCACAGTAGGGGTCCCTCGCCTCCAAGCACAGGCTGCAAGTGACAGGGAAAAGGAAGAGCATGTCAGCACCGAGTGAAGGGTAGGTTTAATTATTCAACAAAGACATTGTACATTAACAAATAATACAGAATATCTACCAGAGTTAGACAAAAAGTCTGTATTCCCAAGACAGATGTAGCATTATAAAACTAAAATAACAACACACATTTTTAAATATTTCTCCCATCACTAATGAAAAAGTTGCATTCAAATCCAGCACAAAAACTCCACACAACAGTCATGTAGTTATGTCAATGCAGAATAGAATAGAGCCAACTTTTCGGTCCATCGCTTCTCTCTGCCACACCACAACACTATATGTGGTACATCAGCCAAACAGTGATTAAATATTTGTAAGCTCCTCCAGTAAAACAGAGGCTTAATGACAGCTAATTAAATCTAAAGCTGGTGATGACGAGGCTAAGCCACCAGAGCTGATCTGGATGCCTCAGGAACACAGAATAAAAGGCGTCAACTGTATACCTCATCTCTCTCAAAGGCTCCCCTGTACTTTTAGCATCGCTCCCTCCCTCTCCTACATATCCCCCTTTTGTCTCCCTCTGACTCTTTCTCCTGTTTTGGTTCTCTTCCTCCCCTCATTCCTTTGCGCTGAAAAGAGAGATTCTTATTGTTTTTTTTTCTCCCTGGCACAGAAGCCTTCGAGGATTATTTGAAGAGCCCTGAGCCCTGAATCTCTATGTGTTGATATGGCCCTTTGTGCCAGGACGGGAGCTCCGCAGTAAACCTGAGGTCTGTTTACATCCAATAAAGACATTACTGCTTCGTCAGCACATCATAGGTGACCCCATAGACACCAGTGAGGGTGAGGGGTGGCGAGGAAGCATGTTCTCTGGCGATCTGTGGCACAGCCGGAAAAAGATGATTGCCTTGGTTGGCATGACGCATTGATTGGTAACCTTCTGCGTGTCATTTTAATTAAGTGACTCTATTACACTGATGCTAAATGCAATCTCCAATACGGATGAAACAATAATCATAATGAGGTTGGCTGCAAGTTGACAGTTCAGTGAACATAACACTTTATCTGAAAGGGTGGAGGGAGGAGCTTGTTGCCATTTTGGCTCAAGGTCGACCGTGTTGTAATCTTTGATGACGTTGAAGTGTGGTTTTTGCTTCATCATCATGGCTGAAGAATTCTCATTTGGTTTCCTGATTGCAAACACACGCACCTCGGACACACATACGCCATTACAGAAGATCAGCTTCAGTGGCATAATTCAGCATCAGTGGAATAATTAATAAGTGAGTATTTCAAGGATGGAATAAATGTTATATAAAAAGGAGAGGTGGTAGTGATTTAAAGCCTAATTAGCTCTTGATAACGTGTGCTGAGAAGCATGCTGGGAGGCTCCTGACCTCGGGGAAAGACACATTTAGTCACGGATTCATCCTGTTGAAATTAAAGAAAAATGCTGGTAAAAATATAAAATGACGACTACAGTTCAACTTAGCTATTTATGAAGTAGGTCAGATCAGACAAATTGTATCAGCTGGAAAGAAATGCTGACAAATTTACTGCAGGTGTGAATAGGGGTTAATGCTATAGTGTAAGATATTCACACAGTTATTAGAATTCAGGATGTTATCCCTTTAGGTACATTTAAGGCAAACCTTAATGCCTTGATTATTTAAACAGTATAATATACCTCAAGATTTGAGGCAACAGTTTGGGAAAATGCTTGGAGAAATGGTTTTTACTGTTTACTTTAGAAGGACTTGGTTTGCCTGCACCGAGCCCAGATCTCAATCATGTTTAATAGCTTTAAGGTACAAAGAAACATAACATAGGTGGATGACATGACATGAGTGTAGGGTGTTTCTATGGAGGATGGAAGCCCACAGTTTTGGAACTAAGTACTCATTCAGAATTTAATATATAGTTTTATCCATGTACTGTAATTCAATTAAGGTATTTGAGTGTGTATAGTTCTGTGAAGAAAAAATATGCAAACATGTCAGTAAGCTTACTAAAAGTTGCCAAGTATGACAACTGAAGTAAGATCTTGGCATACCATGGAAACAAAAATGTTGCATCTTTGAAAAAGAACACTGATTTAATCATCTATGTCATAAATACCAATAGACTAATCAATTTTCCAATCAGCGTTCTATTAGCTGCAACAGCAGCAGCTCAAAACTGACTTAGCAGCAAATCAGAACCAAGAACCAAAACATACAAGTGAAACATAAAGTGGAATTTCAAAGTCACATTTTGATTGGTTTCAATACACACTGCATCATGATCTTATTGATTCAATGTATTTAAATCAATAAGATTTCGTTTCTGCTAATAGCAAAAAACGCAATATTAACACATACAGAATATTACATACAAATACTGCATTGTACTAGTATAATATGTATTTGGGATACAGCACACGTTTGCAGTCTGTAGGATTTTCTCCAATCATTTCCTTCACCAGTGGCCATTTTTAATAAAGAGGGATTTACTATGAAAAAGGGGGGGTGAAGCAGTGTACTGGGGCATTTAGCTCTCACTCTGACCTTTCTACAGCTACATAAAACACCGGCCACAAGCTCTCGGTGTCCTTACGGCTCACAATTTTTTATAAACAGCACCCCTGCCCTGTAAAAGTCAATTACAGGCACTGCGGATGGAGAGGGGGGGCCTTTTATGGGAATAGAGAAGTTAATTTCTGTAACAGGTAGTGCAGAGGGATGTCAGCCAGAACAGGAGGCTGAGTCTGCAGATGCGGAGGAGTGCAGCTCATCCAAACCATTTCACTGTGTGCATAAATTAGGTGTGTTTTCTTAATAATCCTCCTATTTGTGTACACTGTAAGGGCGTGTCTGTGCACTATGGGTGCCCTGGTATGTGTGAGAATTGCCTTGACACGTCTGCAGGCCACTGGGTGATATTTAATTCAGCAGTGTGCATATATCACTATATCAAAATAGAGAAGCTATGGAACATGCCTGTTAAATTTTAAACAGACCGAGCGGCAAAAACTCACCAGCCCATATAACAATATGTCTGGACGACTGGCCTCAGAAGATAAATCTGCCGTATTCCCTCTGCAGGGGTGTAATTGGCATTTTAAATCGTTTGTGAATGCTGTAAAAACCAGTGTCTCCTTTTATTATAGGACCTTTAACAACTAGACATAAAAACAACAGTTCACCTCGCCTTCATGGGAGCCTGTCAGTGTATAATTGAAAATATGATCACCAGAACTGATAAATTATGGATTGTATTCAGCCATTATTAGCTGTAGTGCTGACACTCTGGGAATTTCTCAGCAAAGCCTGCCTTGGAAGGTCTGACTCAGTTCAGCATATGTCTGCATACGCTGGCCTCTCGCCATCTCTCCAGAGGAGGCATGTCATTTTTTTACTTCCACTCTCAGGAGACCACCCCTGACAGACTCTCCTCATCCTCTCCTCGGGGGAGAGAGAGTCTGTCCCCGGGGCTTTTTTTCCCCGCTGTGCTGGGCTGGGCTGGACACTTTGGAAGTCTGGTCATGATGAATCGGAAACATGGAGAACTCCTGCTACCACTCAGCACTAATACATCCAATTAGGCCCAGTTGGAGCCAGGCTGAAGACTGATGGTGTGCCCTGTCGCAAAAAAATCTGGAAAACAAAAGTGGAATGGCTGTCTGCCAAAAAAACAAAAAGAAAAAAAGAAAGCCTTCCCTGTACAGTTTTAGTCCCTGGTGAATACGAAGAAGCTGCATCCTCACCGAGAAAACAATGGGAAGGCTACAAGACAAAGAGATAGAGGATGAGAAAGTATGTTGTAAATGGCTGAAGGGGAGGAGAGGAAGAGATAATATAAGACACAGAGGTAGCACAGAGATGGACGATACAAAAGTGGACAAGATAAAGAGATGAATACTGAACTGAACTATTGCCTTCAGGGGATTAGATGGTGTTAGACACCATTTTATCATACCACTCTGTTTATCAAGAGGCAGGTTACAGTATGGACAAGTTCCAGTCTATGACAGGGCTGAAACTTAAAGAGAGGCAACCATTGACTATTAGAGGTAATTTAGAGTGCTTTTCTTTGGACCCAGAGGAGACAAACATTGATGCAGGAAGAGCACACAAACTCCTAACAGAGAGGCGCCAGAGGGGTGTACTACAGAGCAAGCTGGATATAGCTTCTGTGCGTCAGGTAGTTCAACAAAATCTAAAACCCCAAGTAACGGTGGTTGCAAACTTTCTTTAATCCAGGTTTGCTTCATCAGGCTCTGTATGTGCTTCCATAATATGGGGGTGTTTGATACATCATTTGATTCTTCTTCTGCACAAAATAGGCCAATCACAGCTGCCTACTTCAGTCAAGAGGAGCAGGTTGTTATAATGGAGAGCTATTAAAATAATATAAAACATTTTTATAATAAAAACTGCTGTTAATGCAAATGATGCAAGAGCTGGTAGAAAATTGTTAATCGTGCAATTTAATATAGGCTATTTATTTTACCGCTACGTGCACTCTCAATGCACTTTAAACTTCATACATCTAAACGTGATACTCAAGAATTGCATTTCAGTCTGACAATACCTCATATGTGGAAATCACTTTAGTTTTTGGCAAAATGAAAGTGAAGTTATTCTTATTTATTGAATATTCTGACTTTAAGCTCAACATACTTTGCTAACTCATTGATCATAGTAATTAATAATGCACCACTCAGTACTGATGGGTTTGAGCCTAGAACCTCATTGATGCATGGGGTGACATTGCACCAACATACCACCTGTCCTTTGGAATTCATTACAAAACATAATTTTGCAACCATCAAAATTTATAAGGAGATAAACTCAGTGGAGATCTGCCGTCACTCATTAGCTGAGAAGTTCGAAGCACTATGGTTTTGAGTGGGTCACAGTACAACTTTTGACTGAACGTATCTGATACATTGAAATAACTCGACTGGCCTGCTAACATTGTACAGCTCATATTCCAAAGGCTACATGTCCTAAGTGTCAGAAGTTCTGATTCAGAACATTGATCAGCTTAAATTTTTGATATATTATGAATGAAAGTTTATCTTGGAAACTTCCAGTCTCCTCACAACTGTAGGCATGTATGGAACCACTAACATTACCTTGGTTTTGCTATCGGTTTTGAAATTTCGTCTCTTTGTACAAGACGAGGTTCGTTTTTTTTTTTTACATATACGAAAGGTACAACTTGAATGTATACATAGACATTTAAGTGCATGCATTGGCGCTGTCGAGTGCATATCTTAATCCAAAATCAACCTACGAGAGATAAGATTGCACAAAATAACAGATATCCATCTATAACAATACCAAATTAATTAAAGCCACTGATTAAAAAGGTGGCGGGCTGGAGACATGGTGCAGGTTCAAGTCAAGGCTGTGAGAAAGAAGAATGTGAGAAAGCAATATAGACAGAAACTGAGAGAGTCAGAACGAGACAGAGAGGAAAAATGATTACACTGAGATTCAGCCTGAACAAAGCCTGTAATAAAAGTAACAGCATTCTGGAGCAGTAATAAATACATCCACAGTGTGAACACCATCTCTCTCTTCTCTCTCAGTCCTTGGCTGCTGAAGTGCTTCTCTGATTGGTCATACAGGCTTAGCAGCAGTGAGCTCTAGAGGCCTGCTGACAGGCTGGCAGCCAGAGCTGACAGTAAATTGGGTTTTCTTGGGACCAGCCTGTGAGCTCCCCTCACACCGAGACGACGAGGAAGTCTCCACCGTATAGGCATTCTATAGGGAATGACGCTAAAGAAGTATAATGAAAGTCGCACTGCAGCACCTAATATACACTGGTTATAACAAGCAGCCACACACACATAGACAGTGTTAGTGGTCAGCCACTTAGTGGTTTCCTGATGCTGTTTTTAAACTCCTGTTGCAGGCAGCCTCAGCCTCCTCGGCCTCACAACTGCTGCGAGGTCACCATTAGTCACACACACAACCACACACTCATACATTGAGCCAAAGTCCTTCAGGCGTAAATCTAACTCTCACCAGCAGGACAACTGAACCACTTGTAATAAAATGTAATGCTTATGTAAGCAGATGCGCGGGTTGGTGGTGGTGCTGTAGGAAAACAGGTGCTACAGAAAGCCTGATTTGTTCCAATTCATCCTCTTCAACATTATCCTCATCATTTATTCAGCGTTTCCTCCTTCTTGTAGTTATTTTTGTTTCCCCTCATTCTCGTGCTCTTTCCTCTTTATCCTCAACACCAGCTGTGAAAACAGTCAAAAATATCTACCAACATTCCCCATGTCAAACTATTGTTCCCTGTCTGACACCTTCAGTTATAACAAAAGAGTAAACCAATCCAGTAAAGTAAGGTGCACTTACTCTTAAACAGGCTTTTTGGTCTGTGAAATCAGTACTTTCATAGTTTTATCCTCTATTTGGCAGCATGGGCTACATTTCGTCCCTCAGTGGAGGCAGAAAAAAAAAGACCTGATGGATGCAACATTGCAGCTAAGCAAGCATGCTGCCCACTGCAGCCAAAAATAAATCACTTCACTAACAGAGTGAGATAGAGAGATAGGGGCTGTGTGGAGGACAGAGTGGTGCTGTTAGCCAGAGGTGCCAATTGACCAGGTCAAATATAATTACCACAAATAGAGGACAAACACACACCGACATGTACATATACACACACACTGCTGCAGCGTTTGTCTGCAAGCTATCACTAACAGGATACAAATCACTGGCAGCTGAAACAAAAAAAAGCACTTGAGTTAAAGATGATGATGCAAAACTTATTCTATTCTCAGGGTTGCTTAGCTCGCCTGAGCTGCCAATCTGGATCAATAACAAAGAAAAACTAAACATTAAAGGCATTTAAACGTAATTGAGTTTTCAGACGGCAACAGCTGTAGAGTCACTCAAACCAACATTTGTTTGTGCTATAAGCTGTAAGAGTCAACTTTTTTTTTTTTTTACTCCATGTTAAGCAAACTGCAGCCTTACATACATGAAGGATGGCTGCTACTGTACAGCCACAGTCCATCTATTATTCAATTACCAGCGGGATGTTTCCTAGCAAAGAAGATAATTACAGTTTGTGTATAAATCATGTCTGACATTCATTCCATCACTGTGATGCCCACCACAGGACTGAAAAATGCTGTTCACCGTTTATGCGTATGATGGTGAAAAGCAGCATGTATGGCTGCTGATGAGCCATAAAAACTATGTGAGAATAATCAGTTGAATGAATATACGGTTGAATGTAAATGGGATGACTGCACACAACACAGAAAAGTTGAATGGAAATTCTTTCAGCTCATTCAGACAGCAGGACAATGATGGGGCATTTATTGAGAGTAGAAAAGAGTAAAATGGCCGGTGGGTCTTTTTCTGCATAGTCTGAGTGGTGGGTGCCTGAGGAGACGGACAGAAGTTGGTTGAAAAAGAAAGAACTACAAAATAGTTAGAGCAAAACTATATGTGGATGTAAATTAGCATTGTATGCTATAATCCGGCATCTTTACGCCCATTGCTGTAAAAATATCCATCCATCCATCCATCCATCCATCCATCCATCCATCCATCCATTTTCTTCTGCTTATCTGGGCCCGGGTCACGGGGGCAGCAGGCGAAGCAGGTTGTTCCAGACGTCCCTCCCCCCAGTAACGCTTTCCAGCTCATCCTGGGGGATCCTGAGGCGTTCCCAGGCCAGACAAGATAAGTAATCCCTCCAACGAGTTCTGGGCCTGCCCCGGGGTCTCCTCCCAGGTGGATATGTTTGGAAAACTTCCAAAGGAAGTCTCCCCGGAGGCATCCGAATCAGATGTCCAAACCACCTCAACTGGCTCCTTTCGACACGAAGGAGCAGCGGCTCTACCTCAAGCTCCCTCTGAATGTCTGAGCTTCTCACCCTATCTCTAAGGCTGTGAGCCCAGCCACCCTACAGAGGAAGCTCATTTTGGCCGCTTGTATCCGGGATCTTGTTCTTTCGGTCACTACCCAGAGCTCATGACCATAGGTGAGGGTTGGAATGTAGATGGACCGGTAAATCGAGAGCTTCACCTTGCGGCTCAGCTCCCTCTTCACCATGACAATTTGGTACAACACCCGCATAACTGCTGATGCCGCACCAATCCGCCTGTCCATCTCACTCCATTTTCCCATCACTCATGAACAAGATCCCAAGATACTTGAACTCCTTCACTTGGGGAAGCAACTCCCCCCAACCCAGAGGGAGCAGTCCACCGGTTTCCGGCAGAGAACCATAGCCTCGGACTTGAAGGTGCTGATCCGCATCCCTGCCGCTTCACACTTGGCCGCAAACTGCTCCAGTGCATGCTGAAGGTCATGGTTTTACGAAGCCAACAGAACCACATCATCTGCAAAAAGCAGAGATGCGATTCTGAGGCCCCCAAACCAGACACCCTCCTCACCACAAACAGGATCAGAGACAAGGGGCAGCCCTGGCAGAGTCCAACACCCACTGGAAACATGTCTGACTTTGTACCGAGTATGCGGACACAGCTCTCGCTTTGGTTGTACAGGGACCGAACGGCTCGTATCAACGAGCCCGGTGCCCCATACTCCTGCAGTACTCCCCACAGAGCCCCTCGGGGAACACGGTCATAGGCCTACTCCAGATCCACAAAGCACATGTAGACTGGCAGGTCGAACTCCCATGACCCCCTGAGCAGCTCTGCAAGGGTAAAGAGCTGGTCCATTGTTGCACGCCCAAGACGGAATCCGCATTGCTCCTAAATCTGAGGTTCGACAATCGGTCGGAGCCTCCCTCCCAGCACCCTAGAGTAAACTTTCTCGGGGAGGCCCAGAAGTGTGATACCCCGGTAGTTGGCCCACATTCTCCGGTCCCCCTTTTTGAAAATGGGAACCACCACCCCAGTCTGCCACTCCACAGGTAAGACAGTCCAACAATGTCCAGAGCTTTCAGCATCTCAGGGCAAATCTTGTCCACACCTGGCACCTTGCCACCGAAGAGCTTCTTAACTACCTTGGTGACCTCTGCCACGGATATGGACAAAGATCCCTCCTAGTCTTCAGGCTCTGCCTCCTCCACAGAGGACTTGTTTACCGGGTTCAGGAGTTCCTCAAAGTGCTCTTTCCACCACTCAATGATGTCCCCAATATGGGCCAGCAGTTCTCCACCCCGACTGTACACAGCCTGAGTAAAGCCCTGTCTCCCTTTCCTTAGGCATTGAACGGTTTGCCAGAACTTCCTCGAAGGCCAACTGAAAGTCCTTCTCCATGGCCTCACCGAACTCCTCCCACACCCGAGTTTTAGCTTCCACAACTGCCACAGCTGCAGCCCTTTTGGCTAACCAGTACCTGTCAGCTGCTTCAGGAGACCCAAAAGCCAACCAGGCCTGAAAAGCCTTCTTTTTCAGTCTGATGGCTTCCCTCACCGCTGGTGTCCACCAACGGGTTTTTGGGTTGCCGCCGCAACAGGCACCAGTGACCTTCAGGCCACAGCTCCTAACAGCTGCTTCTGCAATGGAGACTTTGAACATGGACCACTCAGACTCCATGTCCCCAACCTCCCCCGGGATGCAGGAGAAACTCTTCCGGAGGTGGGAGTTGAAAACCACACGGACAGGGTCCTCCACCAGACGTTCCCAGTTACACTGCACTACATGTTTGGGTTTACCAGGTCTGTCCAGCAGTCTTCCCCGTCATTGGATCCAACTCACCACCAGGTGGTGATCAGTTGACAGCTCTGTACCTCTCTTCACCCGAGTGTCCAAAACACACGGCCGCAGGTCTGATGATATGACTATAAAGTCGATCATCGACCTTTGGCCAAAGGTGCTCTGGTACCAAGTACACTTATGAGCAACCTTATGCTTG
Source organism: Amphiprion ocellaris (assembly GCF_022539595.1). Classification (NCBI taxonomy): domain Eukaryota; kingdom Metazoa; phylum Chordata; class Actinopteri; family Pomacentridae; genus Amphiprion; species Amphiprion ocellaris. The sequence continues at coordinate 24,425,758 of NC_072776.1, read as the reverse complement.
AACATGGTGTTTGTTATGGACAATCCATGACTAGCACAGAAGTCCAATAACAAAGCACCACTCGGGTTCAGATCGGGCAGGCTGTTCCTCCCAGTCACCCCCCTCCAGGTTTCTCCATCGTTGCCCACGTGAGCATTGAAGTCCCCCAGGAGAACTATGGAGTCCCCAGGCAGTATCCCTTCCGGGACACCACCCAGAGACTCCAAGAAGGCTGAATACTCTGAACTGCTGTTCGGTGCATAAGCACAGACAACAGTCAGAGTTTTCACCTCTGCAACATGAAGTCGCAGAGAGGTGACCCTCTCATTCTCCGGGGAGAACTCCAACGATGCAGTGCTCAGCAGGGGGCTCATGAGTATCTCCACACCAGCCTGGCGCCTCTCACCCTGGGCAACTCCAGAAAAGGAGAAAGTCCAACCCCTGTCCAGGATTTTGGTTCTGGAACCCTTGCTGTGCGTGGAGGTGAGCCCAACTATATGTAGCCGGTATCGCTCCACCTCCCGCACCAGCTTGGGTTCCTTCCCCGCCAGTGAAGTGACGTTCCACATCCCCAGAGCTAGTCTACGCCACCAGGGGGCAGTGCGCCCAGGCGCCTGCTCCTGCCTACTGCCCAGTGGGCGTAGCACCCGACCCCAATTTCCTGCACTGCAGGTGGTGGGCCTACTGGGCAGTCTGTAATAATAGGCATTCATTAATGTGCACTGTCCCTACCAAATAAATAAATAAATAAATCTGCTCCAGTCAGTTTTGGGAATAATGTGGTACTTTCAATAGTATAAAATTGCTAAGTATTAAGTAACACCTCTAGGATCTAATGCAGGGTTTTCGTGATGTTTGCAGCCTTGAAGTACAGACTATTCTAAAAAACATGCTTTAAACTTGAAATTGTTTCTGATTTAGCTTGCAATATTTGTAATACAATCTTTTTATGCACAAAGGGTGGCTGCAGTGCTGTTTCCCTGGTTTGCAGGTTTCCTAAATCACCAGCACCGATGTGTTGTTATGATCCCTGCTCCAGCCCCTGCCCTTCTTCCTCCTTCTCCCTCTTTTTCCTTCTTTCTCCCATGATTCCTCATCCGTTTATCTGTTTTGACCTGTCCTGCCTCTTTGGCTCCCTCTATCTGTCATCTCTCCCTCCTGTCTCTCTCTCCCTGTTCACTCGTCCTCTTGCTCTCCCTGCTTCACCTACCTGCACCCTGCTACCTGCTGATTACTGCAATGAGTGTCAGCTGCAGTAATCAGCTCACTCTACTCATCTGCTCACTACCTCACCTCCAGCTATTTAAACTCAGCTCATTCAGTCGCTCCTTGTCCGATCATAGAGATTGTCACATTCCAGCTTTCCTCCAGACTCTGCTTCCCCACTCTTGGACTCAGTTTTTCCCCCCTGGATTTCCTCCACCTGGACTCTGTTCTTCTCCGGATTCTCGCCAGCCCTGCTTCTGTCTCCAGCCTGTTGTCCCTGTCTCATCTCTGTCAGCCCTAGGATTTCCTTTGTATCCATTTTTGATCCCTGTGAGTACCCATTCTAGTAGTTTACTTAATTCTGGGTTAGTTTGTACGTTTTCACCCTTATTTGTTAGTGGATCATTTTTGTAGTGAGTTTGGTTTTTGTGTTGTGACTCTTGGTTAAATAAAGCCCTTCCCAATATTCCTCCTGTCTCCCCTGTTTCTGACTGTATCTGCCTGCCTTCAGATCAGCAACTACAGATGGGTGACAAATTAAAGGAAGCACCACAATAAAATGTCTTAGTGAGGTATTGGGCTATGAGCGTTAATTCACCAAGTCTGTGGAACTCTACTGGAGGAATGAACACCAATATTCCAAAAGATATTTGCTCTATTGTCTTTTGATGATCGTTTTGGAGATTGATCACTGGCCTAAAATTTCCCATGGATGTTCAGTTGGGTTGGAATCTGTTGAAGACTGTAATGTATGAAGGAGGCACTGTCATCCTATTGGTGACCTCTCCCATCAGGATAGATTGAACAGCTTTGCATTGGTTTCCCTCTAAAGGAATAATTGGACCCTGCCAGCAAAATGCTCCAACAGCACAACAGAGTCACCCAATCACTGTACAGGTCAATCATTCATTTTCTTCCTTTAATTTTTTCACCTGTTTATAGATTTCACTGTCCTCATTTTAAAACGATTGTTTCCTAGCTCTGTAACTTGCTAAGTTAACTTCTCCACAGTATATTTCAGGGACATGATGTTTTGCAAATTTAATCTAGTTCAGCTTTAAAAGCCTCAATGAAGGTCTTCAATTCAATAGTGAACGCTAATCTGTGCCGCTTAAGCAGGACACTTACAGTAGCAACAATGTCCGCTGTCAGTCTTATGGGAGATTCTTCCTTTAGAAAATTCTTCCACTGCCTTAGTGCTCATTCTTCATTGTTGACAATACACTAAAGAAAAGCCTGATAATACACTTGTGTATCAGGGCCAGAGGTGGCTAATAAAGAGATTAACAAAGTGCTGGAATACGAGATTCGGCAAAGTTGACGTCTCTGCTTTGTTCAATGAAAAAACTCTGTGTTAATACCTTTAAAGAAAAATACATCTGATGTGAGAATGTGTAGAAGTAGCTACCTGTTAAAAAAGCACACATTAGCCTCTTAAATGTGGAGATTTGCTGCTTTACTGTTTGAGTTTTGAACACATTTAGGCTCTGGATAACTGCAATGACCATATTTGTCTAATCAACAGATTACGTGTTAATGAAAATATCAGCTGCACTCATTAATTCACTACCTGGCCTTTTATTTCCTCTTTATCTCCTGACCTAACACCAGCCACCTGCCTTTTTCCACCTGCTTGCGTTCGACCCAGTGAGCTCAGGTATCACGCTGATCGACAGGTTGACATCTCTTGTATCCTGCAGCTTGGTGTGTCTTCGGCTGCAGTGCATGTGAAAGATTGCGAGCGAGTTGCAGAGGTGAACAGCATATTGCAAACTAGGTTAAAGGTGGCTGTCCTACCTACCTCATCCCTCCCCTCCTTCCTTCCTTCAGGTGCCCTTGGAGCCCACTCGTTTCACCTCACTGCGTTTTAAGTGGGCTCTGATTTTCTTTCCATCTGTATTTCTCTTGGCTTTTTTCTCTCTTCCTCTCTGTGTCTGACTCTCATGTGTCTGCTCCTGTATTGTCTGGGAGCTTTGGATTTAATGCAAAAGAGCAAGCTGACTCATCATGCAGCACGCATAAGAGAGCTCGTCCAAGCAGCAACCCACACACAAATCATACCAAGTCAATTGCCCTCCGTATACACACTCCACAATCACATACAGCAGAGACAGCATCGAGCCGACTGTATGCTAAAATGAAGCTGACTTTGAAGGACCAAGGTGGCCAGCTGAGGATCCTGATTGAGGGCGCTGAGATATAGAGAGGTTGGACAAACAGCCAGCGAGTTTTTCCCCCTTCAAGACAGGTATCTTCACATGAATAACACTGGAGCTGAAGAGCAAAAGCCTTCTGTCTGCCTCTCTTTGTGTCTTTGTATCTCTTTCACACAAGAACACGTCTGTAGAGAAACTTCTGTGGCTGTTGTAGCGTCACACACACTTTTTGTTTATCGTCGGATTCAGAAACAAACAAAAGCCAGAACACTGCTCTCTCTGTACTATTCAGAACTTCATTACTGCAAAAGCACAACAAACTAATTTCCTCCAGCGAGCAGATACTGCCTCAGTCATTTGTCTGCCTCCATAAGAACTTTAATTATTATACGTGAGGTCTTCCTGACATTAATCCTAGTTGAGGACAGATAATTGCCTTCAATAGAGGTCCAGCTAGGTTAGAATGAATCCTCTGCCAAAAAGCATTACACAAACAATAAATCGGAGAGTGAGGGCTGCTATCTCTCACGTGGTTCATTGCGTTATTGTTGTAGTGGGACTTTAAGAAGTCTCACGACAGTCAGAGGAGGCAGCACAGAGGTGAAATGGAATAAGACAAGGGATGATGTGCAGTAGGGCTGCAACTAAGGATTAGTTTTATATAGGGCTGCAACTAACAATGAATCGATTAATCATCTGAGCATGACACATCATCAAAAGTGGAAGTGAGCGTGCAATGCAACAGAAATCACCGTCCGAGTGGAGCGCGGAACTCGGACAGATCTCCACGCTGTATCTTGCACATATAGTATATGCATATGTTATATATGCACGATGCAGCGCGGGCATCTGTGTTTATGATACAATGTGGACATCAGTGCTTATCGTGCATATATAATATATGTACGATGCAGCGCGGATGTCTGTCCGTGTTTAGCGCTCCGCTCGGATGGTGATTTCTGTTGCATTGCGCGCTCACTTCCGCTTTTGATGACGTATTGTGCTCAGACGATTCATTGATTCATCGTTAGTTTTATCTTGATGAATCTGTCAATTATTTTTCAATTAATAAATGAGTTTTGTTTGGTCTATATAATGTCAGAAAATTGCAGTGGACATGAAAAATGTCAGTGTTTCCCAAAGCCTAAGATAACAGATATCATATTGTGTCCACAGCCCCAAAATATTCAGTTTACTGTCAAGAAAAAAGAAAATGTGCAATTTTAAGGAGCTGGAATCAGAGAATATCAACTTTTTTTCTTAAAAGAACTGCTGAAAACAATGAATAGATTATCAAAACAGTTGTCCATTTATTTAATAGTGGACAACTAATCAACTATTGGATTAATAGTTGCATCTTTCTGTGCAACAAAGTCCTGCCATTTGCACACTACATCCATGACTACGTGCTTATTTATCAAAGGTGTTTAGTGGTGCTACTGGCAGTTAGAAGCCAAACTGCACTGATACTTGAGAAAAATATAAATGGTAATATTTGTTCCGGCCACAAATAGCAGCAGTGCGCAGCATTCTGGTACAACGGAATTTTGGATTTTTTGGTGTACCAGGTGATCATCTTTTTGATGAACATTTTAGGGAAGGCCAGACATCTGAAATCAGTCACATTTTTATTCAAATCCCACTCCGGTTATTGACTAAACCCTAAAAAAAAAAATCATCTACAGCCCCTAGAAAAAATTATGGAATCTCCAGTCTCGGAGGATGTTCATTCAGTTGTTTAATTTTGTAGAAAAAAAGCAGATCACAGGCATACCACAAAGCTAAAGTCATTTAAAACGGCAACTTTCTGGCTTTAAGAAACACTAAAAGAAATCAAGAAAAAAAACTTGTGGTAGTCAATAACAATTGCTTTTTTAGATCAAGCAGAGGGAAAAAAATTATGGAATCACTCAATTCTGAGGAAAAAAATATGGAATCACCCTGCAAACAACTCCGAGACTGGTGATTCCATAACTTTTGGCAGGGGTTGTATATGCTACAAAGTTACCAATTTAGAGTTTTCTTCATTTGGAATTAATGCATTAATGCCTTACATGACTTAGATGTAACTGTACACCACTGCCTACTCAGCAATATGCAGACCTGCTAGGTAACTGTAACTGCAAGGTGTAAATGCTCAGCTGTGATGTTTATTTTGCTTGTGACATGTCTTCTAGCATGTAAAAAACACCATATAAACGGGATAAATAACTTGATTTAAAACTCCTTCACACCACTGGCAGTGTAATGAGTGGTACCAACAGTGGTGTGATGGAATATCTTGTTTCCTTCCACATGCTGTAGTGTAATATATACATTAGTATGATCATCCTGGTCAAATTTTACACAACACTTTGAGCCTTCACATGCTGTACTCACGTCTCAGTTTTGTAGGTGGAGCATCTCTCCAGTGGGATCTTCAGGACTCTGTTGTTAAGTCCAACGAAGAGCGACCTGTCACTGTGCAGGATCTGCAAGCTCAGGATTGGTTCTCGCACACCTGGTGGGAGGAGCTCCATCTCTTCCAGGTAACAGCCTTGCAGATTCTTGTTGGGTGTCGCCAGAGCTTTCAGGATGGTACCATATTCTGGTTCAAAAAGAGGGATGAAAACAAATATCAGGCAAGTTAAGATGTGGTTCTCTGTTTCATCTTGTTTTTTAAGGTTCTCTGATAAGACTAAATAAGCAGTATGTGATTACTAACCTGTGCTGATGTAAATAACATGGTAGAGGGTGTCCATGCCCTGAACAATGTCCACAACTAGGTTTGAGAAACGAACATCGTCCTGCATGACCAGCGGGTCAACAGACTCCGGCTGAACCACATCGTTCATCAAGTAAAGGCGCTGAGCGTCCTGCAGGCTTCGCTCAGTTAGACCCTCATTAGGACCCTCATCATCTATGGTGCCACACTGCAGAGCAAAGGTAACAGGGATGTGAGAGACAGGACGTAAAAATGTGGAACGGATAAAGTACAACGAAAAAGGCAGAGAAATAAAAGCTATAAAAAAAAAACAAACAATGGAGAAGTGCCGTCTTTGTACTTGAGAAATCAATACACCATGTCTGGCGAGATTGTTTCAGTGCTTAATTCTATTCTCAGTAATTGCAACTTTTTCACAGGAGCGTAACTACACAGTCATTGTGATGTAACCGCAGTAACAGAACAGCAGCTTAATGAGACACTTCAGCAGAAGAAATACGAAATTACAGCCTTCTGAAAAGCTTTGTTTGGGCTGCAGACCTTAGCTGCGGCTTCTGCTCAGTCTTTGGGACCTGAACTGAAAGATGGATTTTCCATTTTTCATTAGTGATGCAGCTGTAGATGCTTTTGGAAGTATAGCAATGATTTTTAGATTTCAGAGAGTATATGATATGCATATTATCTCAGTTAATTACTTTATACTGGATTTGTTTCCTCTTGTGGGCCACTAACCTCTACACTACACTGTCATTTGTGACTATTGGTATGTTGTTTCATAATAATCAGAATATGTAAGAAGTTCCAGGTTCATGTCCATGCCTGCAGTCTCTAACCTGAATAATTATTTAGACTTGAAGTCAAAAAACACAGTGTATAACCACCAGCTAGCTCTAGACACCAAGTGGTTTAACATGTAAAATTAGGTTCAGATTTGCCAACAAAAAAGTAATTTAGACAGTTTTTATCAGTGTGATATGGCCTTGGAGCAAGAACGGAATGATAACACAGAGTTCACTGACGTTACAAGAAAATGCCCAGTAACTATCACAGGATGATAGTTATTCGGCTTGTGTCTAAGTTGGATCATGTTTATGCAGTAGACTGCAGACATTTTTCTAATTCAACTGAAGTTTCTTCTGAAGAGAAATTACAGGAATTCAAAAAGACTGCAATATGTGGCACTGATTCATTTTATGTTTTGTTTTTTGGGAGGTTTTCACAAGATTACAAATTCCTGGTAGGACGAGACTGTGTAGTTGCTCTTTATCCATATCATCAGTCTAAGGGTGGACGGTCTTGTAAAGAATTTAAGGACTTCAGAGACAAATGTCTAATTTTGTGTTACATGAAAATGTACGTAAGGACTCGTTTCTTCTGTTAAAGATTCAGAAGCAATTTTAGTCTTACTGTATTTAACATACTATGTATTTAAACATACACAATCTTTATCTGTTAAACTATATAGTCTGGTAGTATTGTTACTGGAACACATCCAAAGCCACTTTGTAATCAGAAACAGCTTTATTGCCAGGAAGGTTTTTAGAAATTTTACTTGGTATTTTAGTGCATAACACTAAACACTAACATGTAGGTTAAAAAAGAGTTAAAAGTCACATTAGCAAGCGTAGCTATATAAGGGATTTAAGAAGTAATACAACTGCTTTCAGTGTGCAGGAATGTGCAAATTAATTGCCTGAGAATGTGCAGAATTACATAGTAAGTAGTGTAAACAACTTGAAATGTGCAGAAGGATAATCAGATTTTCGTACAGTACATCATTTTTGCAACTTAAGACCGTTTTTTCCATAGTTTAACTACTGAACTGATTGATTTAGCTGTTGTAAGAGTATTCTCACGGAGGCTGTGTGGTTATACTAACCTGGAAGTTGTGGATGGGGTTGGGTGTGGGCAGCCAGGTGGATCGAGGGTTCTCCTGGGAGCGGAAAGGCCCGTTGAAGGCCTGCGTGATGGCACTCAGGTTGAAGGCACAAACTGCAGATGCCGCAATACTGTTGCTTTATAGAGAGAGATACAAGGAGGAGAAGACCGCAGAGGAAAACAAGTGAGAATAAAGATATTATTTCAACAGCAATATTCATAGCAGTTCAACTGTTGGCAGTCAGTTAAGGCATATCAGAAATCTGCAGCATCCAGCTGTGTAATAAAGCCATTCTGCAATGTATTCCATCCTCTTAATGGAAGTCCTGTCATTTATACCTGCACTAAACAGGCTGTACATGTCTGGCTTGCTTTGGCTGCAGGCTAAGCCATGCTATCAGCGCTGCACAGTGAATGGAGATAGTATTAAACAGAGGATATGGGAGGCAGTTGCACAGATTATGTGCAAACACACACACCCCTACACACGCAGATTGCCTCACAGGTGTAACATTTGGGAGTAAACTCCGGCTAAACTGGCAATGTGAGTAAAGTTATTATTGTGATACTCTTTAGCCGTAATGCGCTGCAAGATAATGAGTTTCTTAACTGCCTGCTACTGCTGACTGCTTCTTTCCCCCGTTCCTTCACACCCAGCACAACACAGCCACTTTTTTACTACACAGTCAACTGCCTGCTGGCTTTGCACGGCTTGTGGAATGCTGATAAACGTCCAGTTACAAGATAGTGAATGATAACAATATGGGAACAGAGAAACACACACAGAAAGAGACTTCTGTTATGTCTACATAGAAGGCTCTACACGTTACTGGCTGTAGTTATATACGTAAAACAGGACCTGGAGTGTAAAAATATACTATGGATGTCTGGGTTTCCTGGCTTTCAGTGTGAGTGGGATGCAGCATTTGAGATAGGCGAGTGAAAAATGTAGCTGGAATGACTTCATGGGGCTTTGTGAGCTGTTTCAGCACCTTCAGATAAGTATAAATCACTGAAGGCTGCTGCTTGCTGAAAAAGATGTGTCACTGTGGTTTGGTAAATGGTTTTGGTGAGGCCTCAGTGTGAGTGTGGTTTGGTGGTTTTTCATTTTTTTTATTTTCAGAAAAGGAATACTGTATAATTCATTTACAGTTACTTGGGTTATAACTACAGCTGCTGGCTATGCAGATGTGTTTTTAATTAAAAGATCCCTAGAAATTTTTATAAAGGATAAAAAATCTTTCTGGTCTGGTCTGTTTTACTTGTATGATCACTGATAGTCTTGGAAATACTGCAGATGTCTGTAAATGATTGAGTACTGTTGTTTAGGTAACAAAAGCAGTGCTGATGGGACATTCTGGGCTTCTGATGTTAATTATGTGACAAAAATATACATTTAATCAAACCAGTTCAACTACACAGAAACTACCAGTTGCTGTACTTGATAAAACTTATTTTGACACCTTTAGTTTTCATGAACTTGGGCTCTCATTGTTTTCCTGTTAATTATTGCCACTTATAATTATGTTTTTGCACTATGCACTAGAGTAAATGTATTTTTTCCACAAAGGCAGTGCATTATCTGTACACAACACTCCAAACACCATATTTTTTGCCTTAAATTCTTCCATTTTGACCAAGCTACACCAAGAAAATATCAGTTTATGTTTGCACAGTAACCATGGAAATACAGCTAATCAATTATTTTTTAAACAGAAAAAAAGAGTATCGATTATGTGACAAGAACCTGAAGTTACAAGGAGCAGTCTTCACAAGATTTTAAATCAGAACAGATTCATAGAGTGTGGATGGATGTTCATTCTTGACCTACAGTGAAAAGTTAAGATTATTTAAGCTCCTCAAAAGGTCTACTTAACCAATTAATCTGAGTTTTATCTTTAACACACATCAAACTGCTTTGATGTGTATTAAATTTTCAATGGAAAATTGCTCGCAGCAGTATGTGTATGCCTGAGAAGAAAGAGCATGATTTATGACACAAACTGTGTCAAGCAATACCCTTCACAGAACCCCAATTGAAAGAAATTCTTGAAAAACAAATCTTTACTTACTACCGGTCTTCCTCTGGTCATAATACCTTTATTTATTTATTTATTTTTTACCTCATACAGATTTCCAAGCCCGCTTCAGAGACCTTTGGTTTCTTTTGTTGGTTTTAAATACTACTTGCTCAGAGACCCAGTGGAGGAGTGTGAAATAACTAATGTGTTCTGCAATGTGCTGCGCAGCTCCAAATGAGTTCTGGCTAAACATCGGGGGGAAGCCAAACAGGTGGCTCATTGACTGATTCACTGGCTATTGACGAAAACAGCTTGCAGACTTCAGTAAAAGGACTTTTTCCTCATTTTTAAAATTTTTTTTTTTGTCTCTGGCTGAGAAAAGACTGGCAGGGAGGCGAAGACAAAGTGTGCAAAGTGCTGCGGTAAGCCGGCAGCGAGCAAACCCTAACTGGAGGAAACCGCAGGCAAATGAGCTACAATCAGTGAAGGGTAGCCACAACAGTTTGCACATTCACACACACAAAAGCACAGTTTGACAAAGTAGGAAGTAAAGCTGTGGGCTTGTGGTCGTGCAGCAGCTACAGCTTACATTGCAGCCAAATTCTGCCACAGAAAAACCTGACGCCATCCAGATTATTTGAGAGATCTACTTCCACTGTGGGCCGCTGCACACGATGCCAAGAGAGCAGAGCAAAAGGGTGCACTGAAAACAGTACAGTCTATTGCACTAATGGATGCTACCCATATGTTTTGGGTCTGCTTAAAAGCCTGGGAAAGTGATTGAAAAGCTGTTTGACATCTGCTATGCTGTTTGCTATCGCTGCTCTGCTGCTCTCCGAGGCCCGGCACCACGATGATTACTGTCATTATGAGTGAAGTTGCTTCTTCAAGTGATTCATCTTGTTCCAACAGCCTGATCCCGTTACTGTTGTACTCCCAGACACTGAAGATTTGACTGTCTTTAAAAAAAAAAAAAAAAATCAAATCTTCATGTTCCGTGTGGTTTTGCATTTCTCATTGCAGGCTTGTCGCTGGTATGCACTCTTGTATATCCGTGTCTGTCATGTGGAGAACAAGAGATGGAAAGACATTCAGAAAGGGAATGACAGAAAGAAGAATCGGCAGGACATCAGAAGGAGGCTCTGTTACAAGTCTTGTTTCTTATCCTCTTTCTCAGAGTTTCCCTGTTTTCACACCAGAAATGTGTCCAGAGGTTTGTCTAGATTAGGCTATATCATGTTCTCCAAACAGCTGCAGTTTGTAACCAAAGCAATTTATGTAGGTACTGTGGTTGGTGCAGGTGATGGATATTTTTAAGGATCGCTTGGAATATCAATGCACTTGCACTATACTTTACCGTACTGAATTCCATACCTGTTTGTACCTGCAGTTCACTAATCATTTTTATAGATGAAGCTGTGCTGTTTCCTATAAGCAGCTAAAATGAGTCTCCTCTAACATAAAGACCCCCTCTGGCAATAATCTGGTTTTTAACAAGTTTTTGATATGCTAGATGACATATAAGAGAAGTAAGCAGTCAACGCTATGGCTGAGCATTTCCACCTTGAAACTGGAGTGTACTGGATGCAGTTGAGATTTAGATTTCCAGGTGTCATATGCAACACATGTAAGGAACCAAACCCGTGAACTTGCAGGGTGGGGTTCTTTCTGTATCATTATCCTACTTGAGAATTGGTTTTCTTTTCGAATTAATGCAATATTATAATGCGCCAGTGTGTAGCGTGAATTTACAGTGTTTGAGAATAGTCCTAAGTGAGCTGGTGTGCTTGAGCTGCAGTGACTTGGGAGGCATGCATGGAGAGAGGTCATGAGTTCATAGATGTGCACATTCTAGAGGAAGCAACAGCATAGAGTTACATCTAAGCTGCACGATACATTATTTCAGCATCAGCATTGCAGTGTGCACATATGTAATTGTTACATCACTGAAGTGTGCAAAATACCTCTAAAACATAATGTTACAACTTTATTGTCTGCTTGATATAAAACAAAGACTCACACAGTCCCCATTTTCCATGACTAATCTAAGAAAGAAATCTGATAGAACATACACTGCCTGGCCAAAAAAAAAGTCGCCACCTGGATTTAACTAAGCAAATAGGTAAGAGCCTTCCACTGGATGATTACTGCAGCAATTAATATTTTTCAGCAGGCAACAACTTATTTAACCATAACTGATGCAGTGAGGAACTTCTCATTTGTTAAACAACCATGTCGAAAGACATATCCTGTGGTCATGGAAAGGATGTTAATCTGTTTCAGAAGGAGGGTCAAATTACTGGCCAGCATCAAGCAAAAAAAAAAAAGGTTAACCATCATCTTTGATGAACAAACGTGGTCAGTCATGTGGTCTGATGAGTCCAGATTTACCCTGTTCCAAAGTGATGGGCGCATCACAATAAGAAGAGAGGTGGATGAAATGATTCATTCATCATGGCTAGTGCCTACATGTCTGTGGGGATTAGGGTTATGATCTGGGGTTGGTCAGGTTTAGCAATGTTATGTACACAAATAATGAGGTCAGCTGACTACCTGAATAAACTGAATGACCAGATCTTTCCATCAATGGAGTTTTTTTCCCCTAATGGCATGGGCATGTTGTGAGATGACGATGCCAGGATTCATGGGGTTCACACTGAGAATGAGTGGTTCGGGAAGCATGAGACATCATTTTCACACATGGATTGTCCTCCACCGAGTCCAGACCTCAGCCCCATTGAGAATCTTTGGGATGTGCTGGAGAAGACTTTGCACAGCGGTCCAACTCTCCCATCATCAATATAAGATCTTGGTAGAAAATTAATGCATCTCTGGACAGAAATAAATGCTGTGACATTGCAGAAGCTCATCAAAATGATGTCATGGTGAATGAGTGCTGTACTCAAAGCTAAAAGCAGTCCAACAAAATATTAGAGTGTTCAACATTTTTTTTGGCCGTTCAGTGTAGTTTACTCTGATTTAAGGGTTGTTGCTGTTGTTAGGTTGTAAGTGTGGTGATATGGAGATTCCACGTGTGCACAGTGCAAACATAACAAAAAAACAAAACAAAACACACTAGACAGGAAGATTTAGCTTTAGTTTTGGATTAGTTGTAGCTGAATTATTTATTACTGTTTCATTTTGCAACCTAACCTTTTTTTGGTTCTTCCTTGGCAGTTCGATGCCACCACAAAAGGCAAAACAACTAATTTATTTGACCACTTAAATCAGCCCCACGAAGCTCATTATGATCAGTGCAAAGCCAGACTGGAATGCCATCCAAAGCAAAAGAAACATTTCGGAATCCTTTGCGAGTGGCATCGTAGGAGAAAGGTTCTAAACTGTATGCAATAACTTCTAGCTCATAAAATACATAATACCAACTAACACTGTTACCAAAGAGGGTTTTAAAAACACGACGTCAAGTCTGCATAGCAACAGACAATGTGGTGAACATGATAAATGCTGTCCTGAGTGCACCAGGCAACAGTGCTTTGGCTACAGACTACATCTTGCAGTTCATAACTTGTTATTTACCAAGGTGTTTTTCGTATTTTAATATATACTACAGAAAAACAAAACACTGTAATGTTTTTATTTTCTAATACCAAGCAGTCCTAGAATAAAGGGATTATTTTAATGGGAAGAAACCAAAGTATATGACTTTGATACACAGAGTTGAGTTTTTAGGGGTTCAAGCAGCAGTGTTAGGTATCATTGATTAATGACTAGAGGGAGATTCTAAAATGCTGTTTATTCGTGAATGCATCAGTAAAAAATAATCCTGCTATGTATCTGTTTGCATTAAACTTTGAAAAGGTTTTGCTGCTAAACTTTACACTGTGGTATTTTTAGTTAGTTGTTCATTAAGAATATGGCTGGTGATATTCTGTGTTTTTCTTATTATCAGCAAATCACCTGAAAAGACCCAAACTAACACTGAATTGATCTAATTAGCAAACACTGTGTACCTCGGAGGGCCATTGAGCCAAGCTAAAGTTAATTTTGACTCCCTCTCCCCTTTACATGGTCCTGCTGCCAGAAATACTCATTAGAATGCTGAAAATAGTCCCTAACACTGCTGCTTGAGTAACACTAATAAAAACCGCATTGCCAGCTGTTTCAGGACATTAAAAAGGAAGCTATATTAACACACTGCTGGTTGTGTTTTCTTAAGATTCATCGATGAGAAGGAGGAAGATGTATAACAACGCCAACCCAGGATGCATCTCTGCAGCAGTTTTCCACAATGCGTAGCAGCCCAAAACAAGGTGTTTAAAGGTAATGAACTCTTCACGCAGCTTGGCATCATCCACTGTCAGTACAAATCAGCACACCAGTGAGTTTGTCCTAAACACAGGAGGTCGATATGCATCTCACTCGATAACCTTATCTTTCTAGACTGGATGCTGGTAGAGCTGTTGCTGCTGCAAACCAGATTTCTAGATGTTCTGTTCATGTTCTGCCTTGTTCGTACACAACATCTTTTGTTCTGGTCATAATTACACAATCGCTCTCATTATGTCTTCATTATTCTGTGGTTTCTGCTCAAATTGCCTATTTTTGTCTCATATTTGCTATGATTTCATTCTTATTTATTCTTTAATCTTTTATTCATCTGATTGCATTTTGAATGAAAAGCACTTTGGTCAACATTTATTTTTAAGTTGCTATCTGCAGAAACAGATTTGACGGCTTGTCAAATGTAGGGAATTGCAGATGCAACGTTTACACACACTCGTGCAGAGAGAGTACAGTGGAGTCCAGCTGAATCCCCAGGTTTTTAGCTAATGCACCTAACCTCATTTTTAGTGAAAAAGGGAGCAGTTAAAACCACATTAAGGCCAATGTTTCAACCTCACTGAATACCTGCACCGCAGCAGAAAAAGAGAAAGCAGCAGCATAGCTACATGGCTGCAGGGACCAGAAATTGAACAGTGGCTGCCAGGATTATCCATACATATTTTTATACTCCACAACAATATGCCAGAAAAAAGCAACAGCTTTGGCCGAGTCACATTCAGAGGCAGACTGAGTCAGCAACATGGGACAATAAAGCCACACCACACATTCAGCAAGTCGCACAGAAATCCAAGTGTTAGTTTTGAGCTCTAACAAGGAGGTGCCATGACTGTAATGACATTTCTTAACATTTGAGACACTAAATTAAATCACATTTTCTTTTTAGTCAAAGTTTGACTTGACCTGTTTTTACTGTAAATCCAATCAATGTCAGTGTGTGTGAAAGGAATCAAAAAACAAGCAGCTGATTGTGCAAAACTGTATTCAGATCAGGCCCAGCGTACAACTGAGAGTTCGCAGTTCATTTCAAGGTAGATTTGATGTCAGCGACATGACAGGAGGAGAACATGGTGTAAAATCTGAAATATTGTACATTAATGTGGCTTGCTTCACTCAGCTGTGCAATATATCATTTATTCCTCTTGTCAAATCTCATCTCTTTTGAAGTCAGTCACATATTTTTTCAGGGACAGGAAGAATTTCAGGAACCCTGTGATTTATGCATATGTCAGGCTGCACACATGTTTATGTCCAAGTGAGTTTGATATGTATTAAAAGTTTGCCGTCGTTCTGTGACTTATTTGGGCTGCAGATTAGGAACGATTTGCCATTTCATGTAATTGTTGATGTTCATGGTCCAGAATCATTTTCTATTGACAGAGCAGCTAGCGTCACTAAAAAAAATGGATGTCCAACAATTGCTGTAACTTTCCTAAACAAGGATATTTGCAACTGCTGCTCCTGACTCTCTACATGCTTTTTATTCAAATGTGGCATTTAGTAGTATCTACAAACACTATTATATCAGGGATCTTGTGCTCGACCTTCTCCGATTTGCTTGAGAATGTTTTATCATAAACTATAGATATTCAAAATGTTGTCTGAAATTTTAGCTTCATATATCAAGTGTTTTCCAAGATATTTTGTTTTAAAAACTGCCTATTGACATACTTGGAGCAAATTTTTTCACATATTGAAATTTGAGGCTGTTTGAACACCTCAGGAACTGTTAAGACAAAAGCCTAAAATGTTTACTATTATTTTTCATAATGACACTGATTTAGAATGAACAAGTAGATCAATTAGTCTCTTATTATGGTTGAGTTGAAATATGAAAAAAAAAAAATTAAGCCATCATGAAAAGTCCCATCTTTGAGGTCACATTAACAAAAAATCATAATGCAGAAGTCAACTAGTGATATTTTCTGAACCATATGTCACAATAATACAAAACAAAAAATATAGAAAACTTTTCAAGATTAAATACCTGATTACACAAATGAAACAACGGTTGTTCTTGTTAAACTTTCATAGCTGATAGAGAAGGTCTGACAAATTTTACCACAAAAAGAGTCTAATCCAAGTGTAGCAGAGTTCTGGATCTTTAAAATAGTTCTCCAAGTTTAACACAACTGTCATTATCAGGCCATTTAAAGTAATTTAACGGCCCTAAAGCTCATCTCTGAGTATCTTTTTTTTTCCCTGAAAATGATCCCCTCCTGTCTAAAAATGCCTTAGATGTACCTTTACAACGTTGCTTCCTCCAGATTGAGCCGATTTCTGAAGTGCCTTCCAGTCTTTCCACCCACAACTCCCCACTCTCTGCAGCTCAAGCACACCAGCTCACCTGTCACTCTGTGTGAACACCGTAAAACTGCTCTCAGCTAAACAATAGCAAGTCCTAATACTGGTTTTATTTAACCATATAAATGGAAACCAATTCTGAAGAAGAATAATGAGACAGAAAGCTTCACTCTCCAAAATGACAGGATTGATACCTTAGATTTGTTTCACTCATGATATGTCTTCCAGCAAATAAAAAAGACCACATGAACATGTTAACAAGGTAAAAAACTTGATTGTTATCAGAGGCAGTCCAGCAACCTTTACAGCTGCCTAGAAGCTGAGAAAAAAGAGCAGAACAGCAGAACCTGCAGAATTTGAATCATTAAAACTACCTGAGGACTGGATAGTGAATCAAAGGCCTGAAACAAGTGTAATGGTCATTCTCCTTTCATACTTTGATTAATTTGAGTAGTTATCTGATTTATCATATAGAAATTATTTCACACAGTTCTCTCAGCCAAAAAAACACCAAAGAAAGATGACCAGAGAAAAGCAGCAGCAGAGCTCCAGACTGTGACGATTTATTTAATCATTTTGTGACCATTATAGGAGACAATGTGACTAAATTTTATAATTATGATCACCAGAGTGACTTTGTTTGTCACTCATTATAAATTGTCATTATATTTAGAGTGAAAACACAACTGGTTAAAAAAAAAAAAAAATTGGTATAAAACAACGACAAATATCTTGTTTTGTCCCAGTATCTTTAGTTTACTGTCATAGAGGAAAGAAACCAGAAAAAAGTCCCACCAAAGAAGCTGAAATCACAGAATATAGACAGTTTTTAAATAAAACTTTTAAAAATAATGAATCAATTAGCAAAACAGTTGGCAATAAATCATTGGAGCTGTCATTTCAAGTCATTTTTTGAGCATTTATTTGTTTTATGATGGTTAAGGTCTAGAATAATTTATTTTTATCATTTAGAGAGGCGATCATCATAACAGTGCTACATGAGGACAGTTCTGCATGGTCTGGTCTGTAAGCATGGGCATTTGGTGACAATTAAACTATTCATTTTTTTTTAGAAAGACAGGTTTGTTTTAGATCCTCCTGTCTACATAAAATCCCAATTATTTGAGGAAAACACACAAAAAGACAAGAAATCAACAGGTAATCTTGTGGTTAAAAAAAAAGGCAAAGATCTACTTTTTTCTGCAAAAATGGTTCAGTGTACATCGCTGAGATACTGCAAAGCAAGAAATGCCATGTGTTGTATGTACTGTTTATTGGTTTGGCCCAACATTTGTGAGGAAAACTAAATTTCAAACTTTAAAGCACAACAGCGTAAAGCATAAACAATGCAGGAAGGAATGTACTGATACAACTGCAGCATGTTTAACTTATTGATTTTTGTCTCTTCCAACACTACTTCACTGTTTCAAATGCTCATCAATTTCTCAACTCTGAGGCCAAAATCTTTTTGTTTGTTTTATTCTCCTTACCCTTAATTCATTTACTTATTCACTTTTTCCTTCAAAATAAGACAGCAAAATGTTAGTTCTGTCAATTTATTAACATTACATTTATCACTTATACAGGCATAATGTAAACAAATACAAAGTGTGTTGCTGCATGTCCATTCATACCATTTTTTGGAGGAAGCACTAGTGCAAAAAGTGTCTCCCATTTACAAAGATGGAAACATCAAATGGTGCCCTCACACATGACTTTAAAGATAAATCACTTGTGATAATTGTGTACTAATCAATTATTGAGCTGTTTGCTTTAGCGCTCCTTATTCGACTCCTCAAATACGGTGAAGTGTCCAGGGTCAGAGCAGTCACCTAGAAATAGATAAGGAGGCTCATATTTAGTTAGTAATGGCAGGTTAGACTCCTCTACAGCAGGATGTTGCCGCTGCGTCGACAATCATGACAGAAGGATCAACCCCCAATAAAGACCCTGAGTTAATTAAAAGACCTGACTGCGCTCAGAGGTCTTAAGTGTCCTTATTCTGATGGAATGCCTAAATCATCCCAACATAAACGCTCTGCAGGTTCTGGAAGGTGCATGTTGCAGTGCGTTTTTTATTTCCTCCTCATGTAAAGTAGGACTTGTGTATATTACCGGCTCTTTTCTTGAGTGATTCCACCAATTTCACACATCAAAATGAGAGTCCTATTTATGAGGAGGAGGCAGCTAGTGGGGAAAGCCGTGGTACATCTCGTTTCTCTGGATGAGCTGAAGTCACAAAACAACTATACTGATGTATTTATAGCATCATTGGGGTTGTCTGTGCATCCACATGGAAACCATAAATCATGTTTTCAAGCTGTAGATATGTAACCATGATTGAATTTAAATTTTTATTTATTTTTTTGCTTTTTAAGTGCCTGAACTCCTCCTGTACAGACACAGTAAGAGGACTAAAGCTGCTGTTTTTCCTATGTGGGCTGTGCAGACATTGTGTAATTAAGAAATGAGGACCATTATTTTTTGAAATCTGTGTTTTGCAAGTCACTTTACTTTCTGGAAATGTGGTTTTAAATCACTTGAAAACCTCTGTAAATGTTTGTGTTGCAAAAAATTTCAAAAATAGTTTCAAATGCTCATCAATTTCTCAACTCTGAGGCCAAAATCTCTTTTATTTTTTTTTGTTTGTTTTATTCTCCTTACCCTTAATTCGTTTACTTATTCACATATGTATTTTATTTATTAATATGATTATTGTTATTAGCATTGTCTTTGTGGCTTTTTCCCTATATTTAGTGTCCAAGCACCGAATGTTGTGAAGACCCTGTTGACACCCATGGGATTCTTTTTCTTCTCATCTTAGTTCTTCTTTTACCATGTTTTGAAATGCAAATTTAAAGGCCTAAAACTATTCAAAAACGCATGAAAATTTGCACACACTTCAGGACTGGCGAAAAATTTGATATATCAGGGGAATTGCATAGGTGTGAGCCAAAACGGCTCTATAGCACCATCTGGAAAATTTGCAACATCTACTAGCAGCATGTTTCACCTACAGTTACCAGATTTGATAGGCATATGCAGGATGTCAGGCTGAACAAAAAAGTCAGTGACAGCGATATCCTAAACCCAACAAGAAGTCCGCCATTTTGAATTGACTGGTTCAAATTTGATGATTTTTGCTCATTTTCAAGAGCGAACTCCTCCTAGGGCATAAGTCCAAATCACCTCAGATTTAGCCAGTACATTACAGCAGGTCTTAGTGATCAAAAGTTATCAAAATGTTTTACAGAAGTCTAAGGGCGTCGCCATGGCGGCTTCTGGAAGTTTGTTCCTTCGCCATGAAACACCAGGTGCTGTGTAAATGCCCTGAAGATGCTCCAATCTGCCTGACACTTTACATGTATGGTCAGAGTCCTGCCCTGATTACATCCATATGCCAAAATACATTCACAGCATGTGCTATAGCGCCCCCTGCAGCATTTTCATAAATAGCCCATGCACCAAATTTAACCTATGTCTACAAAATTTGGTATGCATATGTAGAACATCAGGGCAAACAAAAATGCCTCTTGGACCCATACTCTAAACCCAACAAGAAGTCCACTATTTTAAATTTAAGGTCAGATTTTGGGTGTTTTAACTCATTTTCAGTGATTGTCTCCAAAAGATCTCAAATTTGGCCAGTATATACAACACGCCTTAAGGTTGACAACTTGTAAAAATCATCTGCAGTAGTAAAAGGGCGTGGTCATGGTGGCCAACTGAACTTTAATGCTTGGCCATGAAAAAAGAAGTGCTGTATAAATCCCCTCTACATGCTGCAATCTGACTCAAACTTTACATGATTGATCACAGTCCTGTCCTGATGACATCCATTTGCCAATATCCACTCACAATCATAGCACCACCTGCTGGAGAGGGAATTACATGTTTTCACTTTGATGTACTATTGTTAGCCGGTTGTCCATATTTATGTTCAATATTCTTTCATCCTCTTTACACTGGCTTCTTGTTATTTCCGCCTCTTTATACTGGCTCCCAGTGTGTTTCAATTTTGACAAACTGTTTCCTGGTATATTTTATCCCTTTTCTATCGGCTAGCGGTATTTTTCAGCCTATATAAACTGACTTCAACTATGTTTTAGTCTTGTTATATTGGCTGTCAGTATGTTTCAACCTCTTTGCACTGGCATCAATATGTTTTATCCTCATTTTTAAACACCAAGTTTAACTTTACTATTTTTGTAAGACTTGTCTGTGTCATTTTGCCTCCTTATAATAAAGCACATTGTAACTCTGAAAACAGTCTATGTTCACACAAATCATTTATACAAACTTTGTGATATAATCCTTAAAATTGGTCAGCTACATCTCCACACCTTCACTTTTGCTTCACACTTCGACGTGCGCCACATCCCAACGTGCGTTGGTGTGCGAGGACCCGTTTAATGCTGCTTGCAGCTTTGTCTTTTATTTCACTTCTTCTTAATTGCATATTTTATTCATTTAATGTTATTATCGTTATTGTTATTCTTGCCTTTATGTTTTTCCCTTTTCTATTTCATTTTATTTCACTTGTTCATATTTACATATTTATTTACTATCATGCTATCATTATTATGAATTGGTATTTGTGTGTGACTGTGTGTACATGTGTGCTTTTAAGTGTGTGTGTGTGTATAATGCTTTTTTTCACTGTCATGTATTTTAGTACAGCAATGTCCTTTTAATTGGCATTTGTGTGTGAGTGTGTATATGTGTGTGCTTTTAAGAGTGTGTGTGTATATATATAATGTTTTGTTTCACTGTGTCATGTACTTTTTTGTTTTTTGTTTTTATTGTGACCTGCCAAGGAACTGCAGATGGAAATTAGCTTAAAGCTAACTCTGGTGCAATACATCAAATGGAAACATTTATGTTTAATATTGTACATGGTCCCTTTTTAAATAAAGTGATAATAAAAAAAATTTTTTTTTTAATTATTAGCCTTGTCTCTATGTTTTCCCTGCTATTTTATTTATTTTCACTTGTTCATATTTACATATTTATTTACTATTATTATTATTATTATTATTATTATTATTAGCCGTGTCTTTATAGTTTTTACCCTATATTTTCTTTTATTGTTATTTTTCTTTCATTCTTTAATAGGGCATTTTTGGTGCTTTTATTATTTTATCTGATGTTGTGCTGATTGATTTTGTAAATCTTTCACCATATTTAACTTTATTTCTCCAGTTTTCCCTCTGATCTTTTTATTCCCTGCTTGGACTGACTGGACTTCTGTTGTCGAATGGTCCTTCTAAGTTTTTGTTTTTTTCTTGCCCTGTCTGTAAAGCATTTTTTAAGCTTTGTTATTATAAAATGAGTTCTTCAAATGGCTTTTGGGTTGGATTTTGTCTGATCAAACTACCTAAAATATTTAATTTACAAAGATATGAAACAGAGAGCAAAGTGGAAACAACTGCTTGATAAATAGCTTTAAAAGATTAATTGATTATTAGAACTGTAGTTTTTCCTGTTGACAACCTGACATGTAAAACACAACAAACATACACAGTGTCAGTCACTTCCAGACCCTGTTAGGTAACACTAAAGAGAAAGAGGAGGTGGGCTCATGGTGCTGAGACCTGGTTCAGACTGAGAGCCGACTGAGGGGATAAGTACTCTGCTCCAGCTCCTACTGTTCGGTTTTACAGCATCCAACTCCTGGGAGCAGCTGTGAGCCTGTTCAATTTAGGCCAGACAGATGGAGACAGTGTTTGTGGTGATTGCATTAACATATCCAACCCCAACGAGGGACGAGGTTTTGGAGGGAGGACTGACGAGTCCCTTCAGAAAGGAAGGAGGAGACAATGGGAGAAAGACAAAAGCTTAGAGCTCAATAATTTTTCTCATTATCTCGACTCGTTTCCCTCCTCTTTCTGTATCTCCTTTTGTGTTCCCCTCTCTCTCGCTCTCTCTATCCTCTGGTTTTTCATTTCTTTTGTCGTTTCCCCGCTCTTTTCATCGTTATCTATCAGTAAAAAAAATTACTGCAGGCTGATGGGAAGCAGCCATGTAGTGTCCAGCTTCATAGGTGAGATGGCAGAAGGTGAGAGGCAGGATTCACTTCTCGCCTGACAGAACACAGAGTCTGAATACCAATGACAGCACTTCGTCACACAGTGAGATGACGCTCTGCAACACCACCAACTTTAAATAGTCTCACGTGACTTGGATTCAATTGGCAGATCTGGTGACTTCAGATTTGAGCTGAGAAATTTAAAAGCATTCTTGATACATACATTTCCTTGTATATGCAGACGATGGCATCTTAGCTCTAAGTGGGGCATTAAATCATGTTTGGCTATCGAAAAGTGTTGTTGAGAATGTTTAAAAACTAACAAAAATAATATTGTTTTCTATTCTCAGAGCCTTAGCACTAGAAGAGATAGCAAGAGAAAGAGAAAAAATGGTGCTTAAAGCTGCAGTAGGCAGGTATCAAAAAAGCCAGAGTTTAAAAAGGTCTTTTGTCCAGTATATCAAACTTTACCTGCCATAAATCATAAATAAGAAAAACTTTCATTTCCCTATTTGTTTTACAAAAAAATTAAAAAACCTAGAATCAATATCAACAGGTGTTAGTAACGCTTTAAAATTTTCTACATAAGTTTGATGTTTTATCACTTACATTTTCATTTGTTTCCTTACTTACTGCATACTGAGGCTGAATCACTAATGGCTTCTCAGTTGTGCCAAGAAGCGCAGAATTTTTAGCTTTTTTGTAACATTTGCTTT
This sequence comes from Amphiprion ocellaris, assembly GCF_022539595.1. Classification (NCBI taxonomy): domain Eukaryota; kingdom Metazoa; phylum Chordata; class Actinopteri; family Pomacentridae; genus Amphiprion; species Amphiprion ocellaris. The sequence continues at coordinate 24,402,464 of NC_072776.1, read as the reverse complement.
GTGCGAACAGTTTATTTTTTGGCAATTTTTGAAAATGAGATATGTAGAAATATCATAATTTTAAGCTTAGATTTGGTCATTTAGCCTATGAAACCTCACATCACAGATGAGTACTTCAAGGACCATAGGAAAGTTGAAAATCCAACAATTGTTTTTGCTTTTACAGTTTCTGGCTTTGACACATGCTGTCATTTTGGCAGTTTTTTACACTCAGTAGAAAATTTTGGGGTCCTTATGGCTAAATTTCTATATAGGTTAGCATGAACTTTTTTTGTCAAATGATAGCGGAAAAACCTGCCTATCCAGGCTTTAAGAAAAGGCCTGGGTTTAAAATATAAAGGGTGTATCCTCTTAAGAGCATGAATGTGCTTAGTTATTTTTTTTAAAAAAGCATATATTTTTCATTTTCTGGTTGACATTTTGTTGTGAGAGACGAGATAAAATTAAAACTCAGTGGGTTTTTCTGCTAGTGGGCCTGAATGTGTTCAGAAAATGTAATCACATTCAGTTGCATGTGGAAACTGCAATTTTACGGTGGCTTTGGCAAAAAAAACCTCATGGCCATAGTTGCAGAGAATTAGGTTCTTATGAAAAACAATTAGTCTCACACCTAACCCTAACCCTTACCCTTGACCAAGAGGAAATTTGGCTTGATTGTGACTAGATAAAAAGATGATTCCACATGGGATTCTAGATAATACTAATAAAGACTTTTATTGCAAACTACCCAATAATACCAACATCCTCCACCAACAACTTCTTTCTCTGTATTCAATGCTGGATATAGTGACCAAAGTAAGGTACAGTTACACTTAAATCCTCTTTTTAAGTTTAAAAAAAAAAAATTAAGTAATTTAGCTTTAACTAAACATAAAAGGCATCATCACATCTCCAATTATGAATAAATGTTCTCACTTTGGTTGCCTGTTTCCTCCCTGTAATGAAGTGTGCAATACCCTCACCTGGAGCAATCAGATGGCAGGGAGGGTGTGAGTCAGTGAGTGTTTCCAGCATCATGTGCTCATTAGCAGCAGCAGGGAGGCTCGAAACTCTGCTAAGTCATCTCATCACAGTAACGAACCTGACAAAGTGACGAAATCTGAGAGCTAAATGAAAGATGCTCAAGTGTTGAGATGTTCTACTGTTAACATTTCTGACAGAGTTGAAAAGAGCTCTTCAACACAGCTGCAGCGTGTTTGGGGTTGTTTCTATTCAAAAAGCAATGTGTAACAGTTGTTGTAATCTCTTTACAAAGTAGAAACCTGAGTTGAGTTTTGTTCTCTGTTTGAACTGAAACCTGGTTTATGTTAAAAGTATTTTCCCGCCGCTGTAAAAGCCAGTAGAAGCAGATTATGAGGTAACTCTGTGGCCATTTTGTGGATTGTTTGTGTCTCTTTTGGAACTATTGCCTCATTTTGTTATTCATCCCTGAACAGAGCCAGAATAACACACTCAGAATGACCTAATCTAAGAAGTATCTCCACATTTGTTTTCATTGTGCACACTCAATGAGGTAATTTATATGATAAATGTCAGAAAAGATATTTAAAGTTTTTGTTGCTCAAAGTAGTCCTTTTAAGGTTTTTCTTGAATTAGAGTTTTTAAACAAGAACAGACACTGTATCAGGTTTTATTGTGATTAATTTGCAGGAAATTTTGGATTTGAAAAAGAAATAAGTGATAGCTGATAATAGAGTTATTATAAGATTACTGCTCCCAAAGAATGGCAATCCAGACTAAAGACAAGCTTTTGAAATAAGTGATAAATAATGAACGGCATGATTAATCATTTCTATGTGCCTTTGGATATAATAATGAACTGTTTAGAGATCTGCACTGTGGTTAACCATCATTCATTGTCATTTTTTTGGTTCCTGTTACACTTTTACTCACTGTGGGCTCATTTTTCACTGCATTATAAAATCCAGCAGCTCTATGGAAACAGAACAATCATGATTAGAAGTAGAGGGAACTCAGAAATGTCTTTTATGCAGTATAACTAAATTTTAATGTCAGAAATCTGAAAAAAGTTAAACTTCTTTGATTATTTATTCTACAAAAATGAAAAAAAGCCTGGAATTGCCATTTACAACTTTTTTTCCCAAATGCCTACAGTTGTTACCAATACTGGAAGAGAAATTGTGGCTGTACATACGATAGATATTTTACTACTTACATTTTTATTTGCTCCATACTTGTCTCCCCTCTGCTCTGTGTAAACACTGCCTGCAGTTCAGCTGAAAAGTCACTGATTTTTGTGTGCGGTGACTGTTGGTGGCACCTGAGTTTTGAATGACTTTTCATTTGTTTTATAAGATATGGTTAAAGCAAATGGTATATTTTTGTCAAAATTTCAAATGAAACATGTAGAATTAAGTCATTTTGATGAAATATCATACTTTTAAGCTTAGATTTGATTCATTTTCCCAACAGAACTAGAAGTCACACATGATTAGTTCATGGACCTGTAAGAAGTTGAAAATGGTATGATTTTTACTCCGCCAAGGAACGCGGCAGAATTATGTGATTCTCGCCGTACGTTTGTCCTTCTGTTTGTCTGTCTGATGTTCTCTGCGCAACATTACTCAGAAACGGACTAACGGATTTGGATGAAATTTTCAGGGAAGGTCAGAAATGACACAAAGACCAAGTGATTACATTTTGGAAGTGATGTGGCTTGTAGTCTGGACCCACGGATTTGTTAAAGGTTTCTGTATCATTGCAAGATAGCGGCATGGCGGCACTGTAACTATGACAACAAATGAACGCTACGTCAGCTGCCTGCTGATGATGACACGATTGTGATCCTACTACAAATCTACCACTGCCGACAAATCCGTTGGAAATCATACGACTGAGCAACCTTGGCAGAGTACTGCGCTCTCTGAGTGCTTTTCTTGTTTCTATTTTTTTCCACTGTTTCTGGCTCCCATAAACTGTATAATATTGATGATTTTTAAAAGCACAATATGCTTTTCAAACTTCGTGGTAAGTTTTGGAATTCAGATGGTTAAATACTACTATTATATACCACTTTAGTATAATACTACTATTCTAATATTATTACTACAAACCCATGAAAATCTAGTCCAATGTATGTGTATGTGTGTTCACAGACTAAAGACTGATTAGATCAAATGTACTGAAACAAAGACACTTTCTCAAACCTTTTCAGCACAACACAACAATAAATGCTACAGTCTCACCTTGAAACGCTGCTATTGTGACAAGATAACTAGATTGACGGTGTAGCTGCATCTTCCTCAATTACTTTTCATACTAAAAGTGACACTTTCTAGTTAAAGTGTGAGGCAAAATTTGTGCAGGATAAAGGTGAATAAAGGTAAGTTTAGCATGCAACAGGTTTAAATAAATATACAACATTAAGGCTGTTTTGTGCTACAAAATGCAGAAAAAGAATCTGCTTCAGATTTGCATGAAGAAAACCCGACATGAGAAGCCAAACGTGTCTACTGGTTTTTACTCACACATTGGTGGTGAAGATGCCGTAGATCAAGTCTTGTTCAGGCAGGTAGAAGGTGCTCTGCAGCTCGTTGTAGTAAAACGGGATCTCTCCGGATCGAGAGCAGTTGAGTCGGGCCTTCATGAACGTGGTCCAGGTGTCCTCCAGCAGAAATCGCCCTCCAATGTCATTCTTGCAGACTCTCGCCACCCGGGAATAAACCGTCTTGCCGCAGTCGTGCTCCACCGCGTTCTCCCTCAGGAAGAAGAAGGTGAAGAGGCCGATGTCGTAGGCCGAGATGAAGTGAGGCTCTGCGGGGAGGAGCAGGGGTGAGAGATGAGCATTACTTTGACTTGAGGGAAAAGGAGATATTTGCAGCAGGCAGTCTGGAAAAGAGCCTTAATGTCAAATGTGTAAATGTGTGAAGCTGCAGGAGGAGAAGATAAAAAATAGTTACTAATAAATCTGTGTGAAGCTTTGATGGTAAATCCATGGAGCTATGTCTGTTTAACTGGATGCCTGTGACACAGCAAATGATTAATGTTGCTTCCTGCTGGGTGGGTTATCAGTAAAGAGACTGAATAACAGGGATGGTACCGTCATTCTTTCTATACACGATTCATCATCAAATTCATTGCTGTGAGCATTTAGAGAAAGAAGCTTGAACATGTGCGTCTGTTCAGTCTTCAATCCAACACTTATCACAGCTGATTTAACCTCCACATGAAGCTTTCACATAACAGAAAAGGATCTCCATTCCTCAAAAATTCGTCATGACCTTCCACTAGTTTTTAGTCATGCAGATTGTTCTGGCTCCATGCGCTGCCATGCTGAGTTATTTGTATCCGACATTTCTGCGGACACCTCAATCGATGCTCATTTAAAAATGCATGAAAATAAGCAACAACAATAAAGACTGACATTGAACCCATTAAACCCTCTGAACTCCAAACTGCTTCTGGGCGTTTTTTGCTTCTGTGATATTTTCACTCTTTGAGAGCTCCTTTTTCACTGCAACATAAAGTCCTGTCCCTCTATGGAAACAACACAACCATGGCTGGAAGTAGAGCAAATCCATGGTATGACAGAAATAGAATGCCATAAATCATAAAAAATAAAAATCAAAAGTTGATTTTCTTTGACGAAAAATACCTAGGCTGAACATGTACAATGCTCTTCCAGTTGAGCACGTGTTACCAATAATATAAAAAAACATAGCAGCTCTACATGCAACAGATATTTTACTCCTTTTCACTATTTTTAATTTGATTTCATACTTGTCTCCTACCTGTTCTGTAAACATGGCCTGCAGTTCATCGCATTTCAGCCAAAAAGTCACTGAATTTTTGTCACGTTTGCTAATCACAGCGGAGTCACTCTTGTCTTTATGGTTATGCAAAATCTGAATACTGCAAACAGATTATTTTTAGCAAATTTTTGCTAAAAGAGATGTGCAGAATAAAGTGATTTTGATTAAATATCCAAATTTTTTGGTTTGTTTTTGCATAATTTTTGGATTGGGGTATGTAGAATAAAGAGATTTTGATTAAATAGCAAAATTTTAAGGTTAGAGTTGGTTACATTTATTGACAGAATGGCTCATAATACGATTATAGGTTTAAGGACTGTTGGAAAGTTGAACATCTGAGTCTCTCTGTTTTTATAATTTCTGGTTCTGATAAACGATGTACTTTGATTGATTTTTTTAAAATATAATGGGCCTTTCAAACCCACCAACAGATTTGATTTCAGCGGGTTGATATGTAAAAATGCTCCTTTATGGTTTGACTTAATTCCACCTAATTTGGACAAAAAAAAAAACCCAAACTAACTAAAGTATATATATATTTTTTAAAAGCATGGTTACTGACTAGATTGTGGCAGCTCATGAAAACTTGGAAATGTGTTGTTTTTACAAGTGCAGTACAGATCGGCCTGCACTGAGTTTCAGCCAGCAAGTCTTCTGTTGAAATATCCCTGAGAAAGACAACCGAATCTGTGAATACTATACTAACATATAATATTGAATTTGAAACTATTTTATTGATAAGAATAAAATAATTGAGGCCAACAATAGTAACAAGGTAAAGCTATGGTCACCTCTGTTTCCTGCTGTGACATTTCTGACTTTAAATATGTAGAAAGACACTGAAAATAGTAAAAAAAAAATAAAAAATAAATAAATAAAAAATCAAACATTCTGCCACACTTCCATTTTGACACTGAGCTGACTGTGGCTTCATCATACTGAAGATGTGCTACTTGTGAGCATGAAATAGAGAAAACACATCCTCTGCTGCTGTCGCTTCGGTTTTCCACTGGGACCCGTAAGTGATATCCCATAAACACAAATGGAAAAAGCAGCCTTAATTTGTGATACATGTACATCCATACAAAAGAAATAAGCACAAATCACGGTCACAAAAAACATTTAAAAAACACAGACACTGCAAAAATGATCTTGAACAGCTGTTAATATGAGAACATTTTTTTTTTAAAACGAGCAGAAAGAGACCAAACTGCTCTCTGATTCCATCTTACATCCAGTCGTTTCATCCAAGCACAAACTTGGGCACTTGTGGCATTAACAGTGCAAAGCTACAATCAGCAGAGGGAGGGATTTGAATTTTTTGAAATCATAATCAAGTTTAAATAAAAGGACAGCTGATGCAGAAGAGCTCACACTCTGATAACTGTAGCTATTCTGCCTGAATGTGGAGCGAACATGTGAAAAATGGGGAAGCAGCTGCGGCTAATTCAGCAGGTGATCTAATCAGCTTATCCAATATACATTTAATGAAGAGCAGGTCTTTGGAAGTTCATTCTGGGCCTGTGTTTCAAATTTAAGGCATACAGAGTAAAAAAAAATGCCATAATAAACCCGACATATTATCAATGTTATTACAAATCACAGCCAAAGGTAAACAAGGCAAAAAACTTCATCCAGATCTCTGTAATGTGCTGGGCATCCCCATTAAGGCAGTTAATTAGCGCTAACAAGCATGCAGATGAACAAGTGAGTGGTGTCACACCTGCTGGGTCACTGGTAATAACTGCAACCGACGCTGCAAATCTCCATCCGGACACGTTTTCTTGCAGCTAAAGGCCACATGAAGGACCCGCTTGTGTTTATGCATTTCTGAGCTCCATAATGGTCGTGTGTTCAGCGTTCCTACCAGAGCTGTTCTGTGTTTACATACCTGTGTTTATGTGAACCATTCGTGTGTCAGCCAAAAGCCAGGTGGAGCCGACAGATTCTGCATAACATTACAGAAAAGTGCGTGGGTACAAATGCGATGAACAGAGCTTTCTTTTTTTTTTGCAGAACCCTGATGAGTGGTAAACAGACTGTTCAATCTGGCAGAATGATTGGGTGCTGCAGGAGCGAAGGTGCCATCAGGAGCATCACATGATGCTTCAGATCAAACAGGATCAGAGGAGAAAGAGCAAAGTGATTTAATATTCACACTAAGAGATGCTGCAAGAATGCAGAAATAATTCTATGAAGAAAGGGGGGATGGTGTGATGATGGTTAAACAGGACAGATGGGTCGATATGCACTTTTGTAAGCTGGTTAGATGCCAACACCCAGATTCTTTTTACTTGTGTGTGTGTGTGTGTGTGTGTGTGTGTGTGTGTGTGTGTGTGTGTGTGTGTGTGTGTGTGCGTGTGTGTGTGTGTGTCTGTGTGTGTGTCTGTGTGTGTTTTCTTCACACTGTATTTGTTGCTTAGTTGGATTAGTTGTGTATTGGTTCTGGATGACGGTGGGCATCTGTTCAAAAGTTTTCAGTCAGAAATTGCAGGATTGTGTGGGTAAAAATGTTCAGCTCGATCTCCTACAAAGCAGCCGTGTATCCAATAAACTTAACTAAATTAAACTATTTTAAGTTTTTAAGGAAACTTATTTTCTCCTGGATTATGTTGAGTGTCTCATCTCTTTCCAAGCAAATAAAGCACATTCTGTGAAACCCTTGTTTCCACTTTAGGTTTAGGCCAATACAGTAAAACATTTGATAAATATTTGTAGCAGACACGGCTTGGCTTTCTATTGGAATGCCAAGGATTAGACCAAACCAGGTAACAACACATCAAACTGTCATCTTGGACGATAGACAGAACCAGAATCCTCCCTGTTCCCAGGAAAGAGACTCCATTAGTGTCAGAGGTGAATTACAGCAGGACAGCTGTGATTTGCCTCACAATCCACAGTTTTCTGTAGAAACCTGCAATATTTGTTTCTTTTGATACCTAAGTGTGAATCTCAAGACTTCCTGCGGAGGGACGAAGTTTCACAGGACATTGACATTGTAGAGGAACACCACTTAAAAAGACACAATGACTCTCATATAGCTGTGAATGTTCTTGATTAATGTTTCATTCATGTTCAACCCCCTTTTTTCTCAGGAATGTCAGTTCTAGTCTCATCTGTAGGGAGGACATCTGATAAGGAAAGCCATAAACTTTGCCACATGCCTGGTTCGAGACACACATTTTTACACTGAAACAAACATGGACTCAAATACCTGTTTCTGATATCTACTTTATGTTTTCATGCATACCAAAATCACAATAAGGAGTTCCGTTATGACATATCCAAACTTCTCGTCTGTAGGTGATATGGGGACAAAATTAAGATTTTGATGAAATAATCAAATTTCTTGCATGGACCCACAGAGCCCCCCAGCAACGTCGGAGGATGCTACGATGTCGGGACGAATTCCATAATAACCACTGTATTACCTTCAATTAAGAGTGTAAAATGTGAAATTGGTATCATTCATAACTGTACACATGAAATGTAACACATATCCTCACGATGACATATATTTTTAATGTCTAAAGCACATCTGATATATAGTTTGAAGGTATAAGGTAACTCACATATTTGTTAAAATGTATAACCTTGATTCTTGCTTATGTTTTATTGATGGATCATGGTGAGAGACGGACAGATCATGTTTGTGCGCATAATATCATGTTTTAATTCGGTTTAACAAATACTGTTTTCCCCTCCGTCTGAGAACAAAGACAGAGTAATCAGATTTCCAAAAGTCGCGGGAAAGTTCCTTTCTCTGCCCAGGGCTATCTGCCATGACAAAAGGTCAGACAACACGTTTCATCGCGCTCTTACATTCTGCTCTTACACTCTTCTCTTCCTGCTGTCCTGAACGTGCATCCTTACACCGCAGCATCTCCGTTCTTTCCTAGACAAGTGTCGTTTTAACTTTTACTCTGAAATTTTACTTTGTCTCGGCATTCTTTTCTTTATCTCATTTTTGTCGCTTTTTCATTTTTGCAACATATTTTAGACACTGCTCAATTTCAATACAAGCCTGAGCTTACATGTTTTAATCTGTTTTCTAATAAGAAATAATTGGAATCAAATTTTTCCTTTTTCTAAATTTCACCACGGCTCAGCTCTCAAGTTTCAACATCCTTTTTATTACTCGGCTAATGCCGACTGAAAACCAAACGAGAGCCACCGTTAAACAAGTTATTTTTCATCAATCCTGGAAGACGCGCATACAGAGCCCTGAACACCGGCGGCCTGATTCATCACCTGTGTGCCTACACATCAGACGCCTGCTGAGACCCCCGACTGTGCTGGGAGCTTCGACGGCAGAACTCGTTGCTTAGCGACCACATGATGCTTGAAACAGAGAGTTCGGGCGCCTCGCAAGGACGTCACCGACCTTCTACTGTTCCAGCCCAAACGAAGACTCCAAAGCAGTGCTGTAAAACGTAGGAAAACTTCTTTCTGTTCCTGCTTTGGGTTGATGTCATTAATAACTTGATTATTTAAATCTAGTCACTCTTTAGCGTATCGATCATAGTCCAAATTACCAGTTCATTGTGTTAGACCGTCCACTATCTAGCCTCCTTTCACCATAATTCTCTTCCTTTGATATGTTAATTTGACTCCACACACACACACAGACACACAAACACACACACACACACGCACGCACACACACATACATCATATTTCTCACTATACATAGCTCACCTGTAATGTCTTGGTAGAATAGTTAATAAATGTTTTTCATTTAGACCAATTCACGGTCTCCCCTGCAGCTGTATGTTAAGGTGATTTAAATGTGAGGTGATATCGGTAAGAAAGGCCATGTCGCACAGAAAAGCTGTATCCCAGAGTTTGCGGCAGTACGCACTCGTATCACAGCGAAGACGCTCCTCTAAAAACACAGGGAGTTCAGTGCGCAGCACAAAAAACCTTTCCAAACACTTTCCACAGCTCATCCATCTGATGTCAGTGTGTATCTGTGAATCTTGATAGGTAGCATTCACCTCTTTCAAAAAGGCAATAAAGTTTCTGTGATTGAGAGCCCTGTTACCCCCTCAAACAAGATTAGTGACTATGGAAATAGTTTGAAAACACATTATTATAAATTCCTTAAACAGAATCAAATCAATAGTCACCCACCTGATGTATGATGCAGTGCAGTACAGGGCAGTCAACTCCGTTCTGAGGGAGGAGTCCAGCGAATCCAGTGCGTCTTCCCTGTATGAAAGTTTACTAAAGCCCCCATGCTCATTTACTACCATTTTTACGGCGTTGAATATATGAATATATGCCCTTTGTGGTATCATGCAAAGACACCAGTTTCAGTAGTTCCTCATTACCAAAATTATAAACTGTTCACTCCGCTCTGGTCATGTTCCATCCACTCTCAAAACGGCTCTGATCAAACCACATCTCAAAAAACACAACCTTAATCCTGAAGACCTGGCCAGCTACAGACCTACACTATATTGCCAAAAATATTCCCTCACCCATCCGAATAATCAGAATCAGGTGTTCCAATCACTTCCATGGCCACAGGTGTATAAAATCAAGCCCCTAGGCATGCAGACTGCTTTTACAAACATTTGTGAAAGAATGGGTCGCTCTCAGGAGCTCAGTGAATTCCAGCGTGGAACTGTGATAGGATGCCACCTGTGCAACAAATCCAGTCGTGACATTTCCTTCCTCCTAAATATTCCAGAGTCAACTGTCAGCTGTATTATAAGAAAGTGGAAGTGTGTAGGAATGACAGCAACTCAGCCACAAAGTGGTAGGCCACGTAAACTGACGGAGCGGGGTCAGCAGATGCTGAGGCTCATAGTGCCAAGAGGTTGTCAGCTTTCTGAAGAGTCAATCACTACAGACCTTCAAACTTCATGTGGCCTTCAGATTAGCTCAAGAACAGTGCTTCAGCAGAGAGCTTCATGGAATGGGTTTCCATGGCCAAGCAGCTGCATCCAAGCCATACATCACCAAGTGCAATGCAAAGCGTCGGATGCAGTGGTGTAAAGCACGCCGCCACTGAACTCTAGAGTAGTGGAGACGCGTTCTCTGGAGTGACGAATCGCGCTTCTCCATCTGGCAATCTGATGGACGAGTCTGGGTTTGGCGGTTGCCAGGAGAACGATACTTGTCGGACTGCATTGTGCCAAGTGTAAAGTTTGCTGGAGGGGGGATTATGGTGTGGGGTTGTTTTTCAGGAGCTGGGCTTGGCCCCTTAGTTCCAGTGAAAGGAACTCTGAATGCTTCAGCATACCAAGACATTTTGGACAATTCCATGCTCCCAACTTTGTGGGAACAGTTTGGAGCTGGCCCCTTCCTCTTCCAACATGACTGTGCACCAGTGCATAAAGCAAGGTCCATAAAGACATGGATGACAGTCTGGTGTGGATGAACTTGACTGGCCTGCGCAGAGTCCTGACCTCAACCCGATAGAACACCTTTGGGATGAATTAGAGTGGAGACTGATAGCCAGGCCTTCTCGTCCAACATCAGTGTGCGACCTCACAAATGCGCTTCTGGAAGAATGGTCAAAAATTCCCATAAACCACTCCTAAACCTTGTGGACAGCCTTCCCAGAAGAGTTGAAGCTGTTATAGCTGCAAAGGGTGAACCGACGTCATGTTGAACACTATGGATTAGGAACGGGATGCCACTTACGTTCATATGTGAGTCAAGGCAGGTAAGCGAATACTTCTGGCAATATAGTGTATCTCAAACCTTCCATTCCTTTCAAAGGTTCTGGAGAAGGTTGTAGCTGGCCAGCTCCATGATCATTTATCCACATACTCACTATACGAGAAATTCCAGTCCGGTTTCCGTTTAGCCCACAGTACAGAGACAGCCTGGTCAGGGTCACCAATGACCTTTTGGTGGCCTCTGACCATAGCTCTCCATCACTTCTCATTCTTCTGGACTTAACAGCTGCCTTTGATACAGTTCATCACAACATCCTTCTCCACCGACTGCAATGCAATACTGGTCTGTCTGGTACTGTGCTGGACTGGTTCAAATCATTCCTGGCAGGTAGAGCTGAGTATGTGGTCCTGAGGGATGCCAAGTCAAGACCCCACTTTGTCACCTGTGGGGTCCCTCAGGGGTCTGTCCTTGGCCCCACCCTCTTCAACATCTATATGCTTCCCCTGGGCCACATCATCGGCAAGCACTGAATGTCCTTTCATTGCTATGCCGATGATACTCAGCTCTACCTGCACACTGACCCCACATCCACTTCAGCACCATCAGCCCTGATAGCCTGCCTGGAGGGCATGGTTAGCAAACAACTTCCTGCAACTGAATGCTTATAAGACTAAAGCCATCCTCATAGGGACCCCTCACCAGCTCAAATCTTCTCCCATCTCTGCCATCTCACTGTCTGATTTCTCCATTCCTCTCTCTTCCTCTGTCAGAAATTTGGGAGTCCTCTTTGATCCCCATTTGTCATTTGAACACCACATACAAAATCTCTGTAAAATCTCATTCTTTCATTTACAAAACATTTCAAAACTTCATCCTACTCTCTTCCCTTCTGACGCTGAGAAGCTGGTTCATGGCTTTGTGTCCTCCAGGCTGGACTACTACAATGCCCTCCTCATTGGGATCCCAGGAAAAAACCTCCACAAGCTCCAACATGTGCAAAACACCACCGCCAGGATCCTGACGAGGACGCCCAAACATGCCCACATTACACCCGTTCTCTGTAACCTCCACTAGCTTCCAATCTTAAAATGTATCCAGTTCAAAGTCTGTCTGCTTGCCTATCAGTGCATTCATAGACATGCCCCGGACTACCTCTCAGAACTCTTAACCCTTCGGTCCGTTTCCAGACAACTTCGATCCACCAATACCAACCTTCTGTTCACTCCAAGATCAAATCTAAGAACAATGGGCGACATAGCGTTCCAGACAGCTGCTCCTGAACTGTGGAACGCATTACCACCACCCCTAAGGGCCCCACAGTCCCTGGAGTCATTTAAGAAAGGGCTAAAGACGTTCTTATTTAAGTTTTAACATGTTGCTACTGTTTTTGAAATGTTTTTTTTAAATGTATTTTGCACTTTCCCTATTGTAGCACTTTGAGATTTTATATGTAAAGTACATTATAAATTAAAGGCATCATCATCATTATTATTATTATTCCTCATGCACTTCAAATGAACTGTCAATGGTTCTTGTGAAAATGAGGAGCTGGCTCACATCTGTCACATCTGTACTCTCATCCAGCATCAGGGAGAAATATTTGCAGTCATTCATTATGTCTTTCAGCTTCTTGTCAATATGATTTTGAATATCGAAAATTCTTCATGTCACCGTGTGATGAGACAGAGATACAGTTTCAAAGTTTTTAGCCATGCTGTCATCTCCGAAAGATTTAGCCATCTCTATTGCACACCACTTCACCATCTCACCGTCGGACAGGGGCTTCTTTGCTTTAGCCAGCTCAAGGATAACAACATAAGAGGCCTAGAGAGCTGACTCCTGTGCAGCGGTGGTTTTGGTGAAAAGGCTCTGTTGTCTGTGAATTTTCTCTTTGAGGTCAGCGACAATAGTGGCTCTAGCGGCTCTAGCAGCTCTGGTGTATTTTTAAAATTTTTCTTTGTACGTGGTGTTGTAGTGGCGACTTATATTAAAATCTTTCATGGATGATTTTGTTTAAAGACACACTAAACACATTGGTTTGCCTTTGAATTCTGTGAAGAAGTAATTGGTTCACTCTGCAATCTCGTTATACATTGTATAATGACAATTAAGAATATTCTATTGTATTCTATTGTACTGTATTGTATTCTATTCCCATCTTGCCTGAAAGAAGCGGTTTTCTTGGTCAAGTTTGCGTTTTGGCACAGACATCTTTGCTGCTCGAAGATTAGCTGCCTCCTGTGTTCAATGAAGAAGAGAGCAGCTACTTGTTGAGCTAAAGGCCTCTTGCGCCTCTAGCAGTTGGAGGCAAAATTACACCTGCGTTGGAGACAGTCTGCTGCTTCAAAAGCAGTGAAGCCAACAATTTAAAATTTGATATTAATTAGAAATTAATTCACGGGCCACACCAAATGACGCTGCGGGCCGCCAGTTGCCCATCCCTGTACTAGGGTCTTATTTAAAAAAAATGTCAGAAAATTTCCTGTAATTTTACCAGATTCTGTTAAAAACAGAAAATCCTGCTCATCTCGGTGCAACCAAGAAGCCATGAATGATTCAGCTGTGATCGACAGTCACATGGCAAGAATTCAGGAACTGCAGGCAGTGTTTACACAGAGCAGAGAGTATGGACACAACTGTAAAAGGTAAATTGTAAAATGTCTACAGCATGTAGAGACATTTTCCCTCAGTATTGCGAACACCTGTGGACAATTGGAAAAATGTTTTATATGTTGATTCCAAGTTTTTCAAAGGTTGTAGAGTGAATAATCAAAGAAATTCAACTGTTGTTTTTCTTTTACAATGTATGACATTTTAACTGTACCATGTTTGATGTATCTCATCGTCTAAGCATAGATGTGGTGTTTTCATAGAGGTGCAGGACTTTATATTACAGTAATGAGCCCACAGTGAATAAAAGTGTGACAGGAGCAGAAAACGCCCAGAAACTGCTTTTGGGGTTCAGAGGGTTAAATCAACCATCCTTCATTCTCGTCAGACACACCTTTGTTACTCTGCCAAGGAACGGTGGAGTTATGTGACGATCGGCGTACGTTTGTCTGTGAATCTGTCTGCCTGTCTGTGTGTGAAACATTACTCAAAAACGGACTAACAGATTTGGACGAAATTTTCAGGGAAAGTCAGAAATGACACAAGGACCACCTCATTAAATTTTGGCAGTGATGTGTCTCATGGTCTGGATCCACGGCTTTGTAAGGATTTCCCATTGCCAAATATAGCTGCCGGCACGGTGTCGCTGTAACCATGACGTGAACACTGCGTCAGTTACTTGCTGACAATCACATGATTGAGATCCTACTACAAAATGACCATGATTTATCAGTTGGAAATCATATAAGGAACAACTGATTGAACTGTGGGATGTTTCTGAGTCCCATCAATTCCTGCCGCCTGTTACACATTTAGGTCGCGCAATGTAGCAAACCCCAGCCAGACAATAGTGAAGCTCCTGATGTTTCACAAAGCCTTTATTTACGTTCAGTGTTAAAACTTAACAGCTTCCAAAACCAACTCATGTCATATTGTCTCATGACTGCAAAGAGACTGATCCTTCTATTATGGAAAGGAAAAGAGGTTCCCTCATTAAAAGCTTGGATATCCGTAATGACCGACACTCTTCATCTAGAAAGGATTCGTTACTATATCAATGACAAACTGGAAGACTTTGAACAAATGTGGAAGCCATTTGTTTTGTTTCTGGAAAATATGGATCAATAATTTAATCGAACAAATGGATAGCACATAGTGGGTGGGAATGGGTAAGGGTATTTTTGTTTTTGTATCTGTATTTCTTTTTGTTTATCTTTAAATGTGTATACATATATATGTTTATATTTTATTTATTATTGTTATTTTTTTGTAGTTTTAATTTTGTTTATGTGGCTTGTCTTTTTTTTTTGAAAAATGTTAAAAATGAAGCAATAATGGCTGTACTGATTAAGCTGTTTAACAAAGAGGCTTCTAATAAAAACATTTGAAACATTCTTGGGCATTTTTAGCCGTGTGTTTTGGCTCATTATCCTGTTGCGACTGAGACCAAGCTTTCTGACACTGGGCAGCACATTTCTCTCTAGAATACCTTGATAACTATGAGATTTCATTGTACCCTGCACAGATTCAAGACACCCTGTGCCAGATGCAGCAAAGCAGCCCCAGAACATAACAGAGCCTCCTCCATGTTTCACAGTAGGGACAGTGTTCTTTTCTTGATATGCTTCATTTTTGCATTTGTGAACATAGAGCTGATGTGCCTTGCCAGAAAGTTCCAGTTTTGTCTCGTCTGTCCATAGGACATTCTCCCAGAAGCTTTGTGGCTTGTCAACATGCAGTTTGGCAAATTCCAGTCTGGCTTTTTTATGATTTGTTTTCAACAGTGGTGTCCTCCTCGGTCATCTCCCATGAAGTCCACTTTGGCTCAAACAACAACGGATGGTGCGATCTGACATTGATGTACCTTGACCTTGGAGTTCATCTTTAATGTCTTTAGAGGTTGTTCTAGGCTCTTTTGTTACCATTCCTATTATCCGTCTCTTCCATTTGTCATCAATTTTCCTCCTGCGGCCACGTCCCGGGAGGTTGGCTACAGTCCCATGGATCTTAAATTTCTGAATAATATGTGCAACTGTAGTCACAGGAGCATCAAGCTGCTTGGAGATGGTCTTATAGCCTTTACCTTTAACATGCTTGTCTATAATTTTCTTTCTAATCTCCTGAGACAACTCTCTCCTTTACTTCCTCTGGTCCATGCTTAGTGTGGTACACACCATGTCGCCAAACAGCACAGTGACTACTTGTAACCCTATAAATAGGCCGATTGACTGATTACAAGTTTGTAGACACCTGTGATGCTAATTAGACGACACACCTTGATTGAACATGTCCCTATGGTCACATTATTTTCAGTCGTTTCTAGGGCTACCATCATTTTTGTCCAGGCCCGTTCCATGAGTATTTTTTAAAAATGATTATGTTGAACCATGGTTCAAAAGCAATTTCTGATTTTCATTGGTTAATTTTCATAGAATTTTTATTTATTAGTACTTTGGTCAGATTCAAATTATTTCTGTGACCATTGTGGGTTTTTCTTTCATTAACCGAGGGGTACCAACAATTTTGTCCATGTTTGTACAAGCCCTAAAAGTAGATAAAGAATGCTAGGTTTCGGCCAATACAGTAAAAAAAATGTGGTTATTATCACAGTCAGTAATAAGTAGATAAAAGAAAACCTGATTTAATGGATGAGAAAAAAACATCAGACTTGGTCATTTAATTATAGTGGAAAATGATTTAATGCTACATGTCTTAATGGCTAAATTATGTGAATCTCATTGATTAGCAGCTATTTTAATGGTGAAATTAGTTTTCAGGTATTTTCAGGATTTTTAGATTTCATGGATCTACCATAGTCTGATGTTCACGACACGCTTGTCAAAGTGTATCATGGCTTTTAGACGACCTCAGAAAAATAGTTGTTGATGCTCATCAAGCTGGAAAAGGTTGCAAAACCATCACTGTAGAGTTTGGACTATACTAAACCACCTCTTCCTCCTGGTGATCGACTGGACCATGAAGACGTCAACAGCAGACAGAAGAAACAGAATCCAGTGGACACTGTTTGACCAGCGAGACGATCTGGACTATGCCCTGCTTTCCCACAGCCACCAGCAGATGCAAGATAAGACAACAGAGTTGGCAGCCATCTCAGCACAAGTTGGCCTCAAGATCCACGAGGGCAAGACCAAGATCCTCAAGATCAATACAGCAAATGGGCAGCGTCATTGACAAGCAGGACGGCACAGACGCAGACGTCAGACCAAGAATCGGCAAGGCGAGGGCAGCATACTTGCTGCTGAGGAACATCTGGAGCTCTAAGGTAGTGTCAACACGCACAAAGATCCGGCTGTTCAACTCTAACGTCAAGTCAGTCCTACTGTATGGAGCAGAGACATGGAGGACAACGAAGACCACCATCAGGAAAGTGCAGACGTTCATCAGCAGCTGCCTGAGAAGGATCCTCCAGATACACTGGTCCGACACCATCAGCAACGCAGACCTGTGGCAGGGTATTAACCAGCTCCCAGCCGAGGACGAGATCCGGCGTAGAAGATGGGGATGGATTGGGCACACCCTGAGGAAGCCAGCCAGTAACACCACAAGGCAAGCACACAAGTGATACCCCCAAGGGAAGCAGAATAGAGGAGGGCCAAAAAACACCTGGCGACGAGACCTCGATGCTGACATCAAGAAGATGGGAAAGACCTGGAAACAGCTGGAGAGAGCAGGCCAGGACAGAGCACTCTGTTGGACTGTTGTCGGCGGCCTATGCTCCAGGAGGAGCGATGGGCCTAATTAATCCACATTAAGACAGAAGACTGTATATAAATAGAGGAAATTTAAGACCATTGATTCCCCCCTGGAGTGACTGGACAACAAAGATCTCTCCAAGAACAAGGAGTGTAATATTCTATGAGGTCTCAGAGGAACCAGGGGAACTTCTAACCAACTGAAGGCCTCTTACATGTTAGTTAATGTAAATTTTCCACTATACTGAACGTTTGTGTGCATGGCAGGGCTGCAAGGAGAAAACCACTGCTTCATAAAAAGATTATATGCACAAGCCAGAAGACTGCTGGAAATATGATCAGACCAAAATAGAACTTTTGGTTTTAACAATCAGTTTGGGGAAAGCAAAACACTGTACTACAGCATAAAAACCTTGGAAACATGGTGGTGGTAGTATCATAACTTGGGCCTATTTTGCTGCATCTGGGCCAGGACAACTTGATGGAAAAATGAATTCCAAATTATAGCAGCAAATTCTAAAGGAAAATGTTAGAACTCCTGTCAAGAACTGAATCTCAAGAGAAAACACATAGTAAACAAGTATGTTTAAAGAAGAAGAACGTTAGCGTTTATGAATGGCCAAATCAAAGTTTCAACCTTAATCTAATGAAAATGGGGTGAAAGGAGCTGAAATAAGCAGCTGATGTGAGGAAACCCAGAGTAGAAGTCGTGCTATACGAAGGAATGAGCTAAATTCCTGCAAGCTGATGCATAGGACAGATCAGAAGTGTTTATTTGCTGCAAAACAAAAGCAGATATTGAAAGCAAAACTTCACTAATTCATAATATTGGACAACTTTCCTGAATACTTACTGACCAAGTATAACATCTCTGTCTTATTTGTTTAACCAGATTCTCTTTATCTATGTGTGGACTGTTTAGATCACATCTAAGCATAAAATTCTATAGGTTCACAAACTTTCAAACACCTTCAGTTTCCACCTCCCAATTTCCACTTATATTTTCTTTGACAATTTTTTTACTTATTTCCCACATTTGCAACTTTCATGGTTAATCATATTACTGTATTTTGATTTATAATCTCACTATTTTATCGAAAAAATCCGACTCCTTGAAACAGAAATTTGAATGTATTTATTTAACCAGATGTGTTAATGCCTTTTCTGTTAGCGTGCCTCTCTCTCTCTTTGCTTTGAAATGTGACTCGATGTCACTGAAAGAGGGTCACCCCACAATGATCTCTGAAGTATAAATGAAGGTTGAATGACTGAAAGAATCTGCCAAAGCATTAACCATTTATATTATAAAAGAGACAAGTCTACAGTTAAAGTTAACAGAAAAAGTTTTCAGTGTGGTGAAAAGGATTCTGCTGGGGAAATAATTCACCTTAGTAAACTCTTAGTAACTCATTCCATCTGAGTGAAGTCAACATGCAGCAGTAACATGAAAACCTGTGGAGGTGTGGGGTAAGAAGCCGAGCAGACTGCTTCTAAAGCCTGAAGTATATGAAAACGACTGGATGCTATGAGCTGGTCGGCAGAGCAGCAGCTGGTGAATGAGCTGCTGATGGTGAAGCACGAAAGAAGCACTTCATGCAAATCAAGTAATACACCTGAACTAATGCTGTGCTCCGTTTGCCAGGAGGAGATATTGTAAGGAAACAAATTATACTTCAACATTTTGGAGATATTCTACGTATTTAGTTTGCAGTGGCAGTTTGTCAACTATCCTCTATGAATAATTGTTAAGTTAACCCCGACAAACCCAAAAACCTGCTGGTGGGTTTGAAAAGGCAAAGTATCTTCAAAGAAATCACCAAAAACACATAATTTATCAGGGCCATAAACTGACAAAATAAGAAATCTGTCAGCAGTTTAATTTTTTCATGTGTAACGGGCATCTCTAGTCTTAAAAGCTGATCTGAAGTCAATCTTAGCTAATGTTCCATGTGTCTCAAAAAAACTGTCAAAAATTTATAGCTTTGAATAACCAGATTCGGCACTTTTCAGCACAACTTGGAAGCCATCAGTGACTCAGCTGTATCTAAAAGTCATGTGACAAAAATTCTGGGACTACTTCGCTAAACTAGGCTAAACTGCGGGCTGTGTAGCAAACAGAAGACAAGTATGGATGCAAATTAAGAATTTCAGTAGTAAGTTATCTTTAACATATAGAACCACCACGTTTTTTTTATGAAAATCTTAGCACCACCTCATTTTCTACAAAAGAAACCCGAGTTGCTAATGCTAATTAATAAAAAGTTTTATATTTTAGATACGAAAGTTTAATATTGAAGTTGAAATATCACCTGTCTTCGCATGATTATATAATGCGGTTGAGACTGTTGTTGCCTTCATTTGATTTCTGTCCATATACACGCACCAACAACACTTTTTTAATGAAAGCTGAGGCTGAGTGTGAATAACGGAAATATAAATAAATATGTGGCTTCATATAAAGTCCAGGGGGGGTTGTATGAAGCATGCAGAAGTTCTGTAGATTATTTCTGTATAGCTCCTTGTGGCATTCGAATGCATGATGGAAAACAGTTGGTCAGCACCTGGCAGGCAACCAATCCAGTAAGGGAACAGATTGATTAGATCCAAGACCTCCTCCCTGCCTTCGCTTCTCCTGAACTGGAGCTGGAAATGAGATTTTCATTCACACCCCAAATCCAGCAGGAACACAACTTGGTAGAGCTCTGAATCGGCCATGAAGCAGAGCAAGCTTTGAGTGGAGGGTAACGTGTGTGCAACCAGCTGTGATTATGCTGATGAGGACACTATCTGCGTTGTTACTCGTCTTTTTGGTCACATATGTGTGGTTTTATAAACACACGTGCGGCTGGGACGCGTGGACGCACATATAACCTGTGCACAGTAGAAAAACACATCCATGCACAAGCACACACACACAGGCAGAGTCCCTGCATGGCGAGAAGCATGCTGTGTGTTGTAATTTCACCCTCTCCCTGCAGTGAGGAATAATTACACTGCTCACTGACTCCTCAGTCTATCTTCCCTGCTTCCCTCTCATCCTCATCCTCTACCCTGCCCTACAACTCTCTCATCTCCCCCCCAACACAACTGCATACAAATACACAAAACCGCACACGCACACCTTCAGACTCCTACATTTGGCTGCACTCCATCTCCCCTTTCTTACGTCTTCACTCCCCTCCCTCCCTTATTCTTGCCAACTCCTCAAAGTGCAAATCTTTCAAAACCTTCTCCTTATTATAATGCAGACATGTGTGAATATTTATTTCTTACACTAGGGGCTAATCATTTGATTAATGCATTAATCAAATAAAATGAATCTTAACTCAGAAACTCTAGTGATGGATTAATCCATTAAGTTATTTATCAAGCAGAAAATGTTGAGTTCTTGCTTCTCGATAGTGTGGATTTGCTGTTTTTCTTTGTTTAGCGTCATTGTAAATTCTACAAATCTGCGTTTTATTTGGCTGCTCAGGCAAAACAAGCCATTCATAGACGTCACCTTGGACTCCTGTAAACTGTGATTATTAGAGTTGTGATATTTCCGACATTTTGTAGACAAAACATTCAACAGAACAACTGAGAAAGTAAAGGAATATACCTCTTTGTATCCAAAGCAAGGTTTTTTTTTTTTTGCCCGTCATATTTTTAGTCACTGTGGGCTCATTTGTGACAACAACATGAAGTGCTGCATCTCTATGGAAACAACACAACCATGGCAAGACAGAGAGAGAACTCAGAAATGTCCTCTATGTCGTTCAACCAAATTTTCAGAAATCACTGGGAAAGAATAAACATGTTGAATTCCTTTCCTCTGGAAAAAATATATGGACTCGAGCTCTTAGATGGGACATGGAAAATATAGGTGATTTTGATTTTTTTTTTCTCGATTTTAAGCTTAGATTTGGTTACATTTTCCAATATATCTGCATTTTACAGATGAGTAGTTCAAAGACTGTCTGGAACTTATAAATCCAATGATTCTGTTTTTACAGTTTCTTGCACTGATGAATGGTGTATTTTTGCCAATTTCTTTGTAAGACAACATGCCTTTGAAACCTACTTTTTTTCTGTTGTTTTTCGAGGGTTAATCCACTGATACTGAAAATAAACCTTAATTGCAGGATTAGCTATATTATGAGAGAACCAGCCATTTACTTACACAACTGCTCATGTTTTGTACTGATAATTAAACCCAAAGGCTTTTATAGCCATCCAAGCTTTAAAAGTGCTGTAACATTTATGACACAGAGAATGGATCTGACCTTTACTTCTACAACCACAGGTGCTCAAGGAACTTCTCCCACTTCACTGCTCCATAAACCTTCATGAATCCAGCTATCTAAGTCTTTCTGCATATCAAAGCACCTCATGCCATCCTCAGTGGAGGGTCCGTCTCCATTTCTGATGGAGTCAGGATGTGTGCGAATGGATTTCTGCTGCACTGTGTTCACGGGAAAAGGTACAGTGTCAGCAGCAACGAGATTATTGACACTAACACTAGCAGGATTGACAGCATTTCATGTTGTCCGCCATTCTATAAATCCCACCAATTCCTATGCCTAACCTGTACTGCATTCCACACACAACTTCAAATAAAAACAGCCTTGTAATCCTTTGAAGAAACCCCTGTCGGATTGATCTGTCTTGGCTGCAACAGCAGAGCCGATTGTGTTGGAAGCAAAAGTGCAGACTTGGCCCGAACCGCTGCTCCAGACAGGCCTTGGAAATTATTTAAGGAAACAACAGGAATTTTCAGAGGTTGTTTGACATGAGCCTTTGCAACTTAACCTTAGTGGATTATTTGGAAATCCAACAAGACTGCAGGCCTGATCAGGTTACTGCTCCTATTAGATTAGATTCCTCACACCAGATAAAAAAAACAGTTCCAAAACACTGAACCTGGGAAACCCTAACAAGGATTAAACCACTCAAAATCCAGATTATTTTGTATGCATTTTTGAAAAAAAATCTGAAATTTATGTTTCAAATAGTCTAAGAGGAACCAATAATTAATTGCTAAGTTACCTGCTGCACATTAAATACAGATCAAGTGGTGAAAGGTAGAGTGATTTTAACCCAATACACTTACTGTCACATTCAGTGAATATCTCCTATTGTTCCACTAGCTGTCTCCTATGTCTGTAAGTATGAGTTTTGGGGTTTCTGAACTAAAGAAAAAACACCAAAATTACAGCATTTATTTGTGCTAGAACATGTAAAAATAGAGGGAATAATCTGATTTTCAACATTACAAGAGTTATTGAATAACTCAACAGTTAGATGCAGTTCTGTCAGAAAACGGAATCAAACCTAAGCTTAGAATATTGCAATAGTTCATCAAAATCACATTAATATTCTACAAAAAACGAAACAAGAAATCTTCTTTGTGCAAGCCATTTGTGACTCTGCTGCAACCAATGGGTACTTGACAAAAATTCTTGGACTATTTGACTGAACTGCAGGCAGCGTATTCAGAGAGTAGATAGGAGACTAGTATTGAAACATAATTAAAATGTAAGTAGTAAAACATCTATTGTATAGAGAACCACTTTACCCCAGCGTTGGTAACAACTATGGGTACTTGTACATGTTGATTCCAGGTTTTTTCATCCATCCATCCATCCATGATGGCATCTATACACAGCTTAATCCTCTGTAGGGGCAGATTTTTCCATTTTTTTGTAAAATAAAGAATCAAAGAAACTGAACTTCCTACAGCACAGAAGACATTTTTCGGTTCTCTTTACTTCTAACTATGGTTGGGCCTTTTCCTTTAGAGGTGCAGGACTTTAGATTGCAGTGAAAAACGAACCCACAGTGAGTAAAAATGCAACAGGAGTAAATTAAAAAAACTAGAAAATGGAGAGGGTTCAGATGGTTAAACAACTAACTGGAGAAACTAATAATCATTGTTTAGTGATACAACATAGTTATTAGCTGCAGCATAGACTAGAAAAAAAAAACACTGAAATAAATGAGGCTCAAATTAAGTTTCAGTGTAACAGTTTGGTTCTACTTTACCGTTGAGCCACTTGGAGTTGTACTGGGCGGTCCGGAGCGGTGGCATCCCTCCCAGGCTACGGTAAATGACGGGATCCCGGCCGGAGAAGTCGATGACGGTGGCAGCGTACAGTTCTCCGCTCTCCGTCACGACCGCCGTAGAGTTGTGCCGAGGGTCATACGGGCATCGAGCCACTCCATTCACTCGCTCCAACACGCTGCTCATGTTTCCCACCTGAGATTGGACGGACACGGAGTGGAAACAGTACAGAAGAGGGTAGCAGGTTAAATCCACTGTGGTTTCATTGGAATTACACGAAATTACACAACCAAACAAACACCTGACTGTACCTCTCTGGTAATACATAGCGGCTGGAAGGCATTAGTTCCACAGGTCATGACCTCAGTCTTGTTCACCAGCAGGACTCTGATGTAGTTCTGACATTCAATCTGCACAGATGAAGGAGGAAGAAGACAAGTTAGAGCAGAGAACAAGCTGAGGTGGCTGAGGAGCTGAATCCTGAGAAGAAGAATGGACCGAGTCTTCTGGTAACCGACTGGCGCACAGTGAAAAGCAGAGTAATTCAGCGCCTGCAGCTTTTGCTCCTGTAAGTATTGTTCAAATATATGAATGTTTGTTTACAGCTAAGCGGAGGCTTATTTGTGATATCGACACTCGCTCTAGACAAGTACATGTTTCGGTAAAAATCAAATCTGTCTCAACAAAGGTGTGAAATTGATTAATTGGTCTTCGCAGCTAAGAACGGAGGTAATTCTAGTGATGCAGGTTGCAAAGAAAATTGTCTGTTTTGTGTATTTGATGTTACTGTTCGCTCTATAGGAAGTGTGGCAGATAAAAACGACGCTCTCCCATCTGATCGCTGCAATTGTTATCAGACATATTTGAAAGAAAGTCCTTCTGAGTGTCTCTCTTGTGCATGGTTTCCTTCCCTTTTTCTTTTGCCGTCTTGCTTCACTGAAAGAAAAACAACTCTTGATTGAAGGGTCTGAAATAGCTGTTCTGTACTGAGCCCTCCCCCGAGACCCACAAGGACCACAACAGCCAGAAGATATCAAAATGGCCTCTGTGGATGCCCGCAGTGCCAACATGAAGTGTTGTAATTGGGGGCGTGATGGAGGTTACCTCTGTTTTGCCTTTGCTCTGACAGGACCTCCTGGTTTCCTCATCTGGTGCCCATTCTGTCGCCTAGGAGACAAAAACAAGAGAAAAGTTCAGGGATGACAAAGAGGGTCAAGGCAGTCAGCTGAGTCCTTCGACAACAGTTATGCAACAACTTACTGTTGCTAATACTGTAGGCACGCTCAAAAAGACTCATGAAAAGACTTTAACCTCATTGCTGTTTGTTTATTGTTTAAACATGGTGACTTGCTCGTCGGCCAAGAGCTTATTGGAGGGTAGCGGGCGAGGAACGCAATGAGGCAGCTGAAGGACTGAGGACGGCATTAGCATGTAAATGGCTTCTGCTCTATCTTCTCCCCCCTTTTCTTAAGCTCTCTCTCTGGAAGTTTGCAACGTTCACCTCCACTCCACCACTCCGCCATCACTTCTACCGGCCAATTATATTACTGTTGATGAGTATGCCGCTGGCTTAATTATGGATGCAGGCGGCGGTGCTGCAAACACACTAATGCACACACACAGGCTGCTTGGCCACCGGAGCTGCACTGGCTCTTGTTAAGAAGGTTGAGAGATGTCCCTCACTTGGCATGAAGAGCATATGAGCAGGTGCCAGAGGACCCCCTGTTGTGTGTCACTGGCCTCGTTTTACTCATCCTCCCACCATCTCCGCCTCCTCTCTGATCTCCCTGCCCAAGTAGGAAGGTTAGCTAAATGTCTTAAAGTAAGAAAAGACGGCCATTGTATGGTGTCAATCCATCTCCAGCTTTCTGTTTGGGTTTATTTCATTCCCTCCTACAGAGATTATTATCAGGAGATAGTTATCCAGATCTTTTGGATCACGTTTCCCTGGATGATCGGCCAAACTGTGACCAAAATCCTGCCAACGGAGGCCAAAAAAGAGTCAACACGAAACTGGGTCAAACTTACAGAGTAAAAAAACAAATGTGATCCATCAATTTCTGTGTTCATTTGTCCTCGTGTTCTTTTTCTGGATCTTGATTATGCTTTAATTAAAATACACTAAAAACTGGATATTTCAGCAGGGAAAGTAGAATTGTCAGTTTTTTCCCTGATCCTCAATGCAGAGATTGAAGCTCTTTAAGAATTTAAATAAAAAATTATGAGCACCTTTAATGAGAACGTCAGAGAACCACCAAGACTTCTCTGCTTAAACTCACCGAGTGTATTAATAGATCTCTTACTCCGCAGATCATGGAGTCTCTAAACTGGGCTTGCAGGAGTGGACGCTCATGATTTTGGATGATTAGCCTCTGCATAAATTCTTGCTAATGAGTGAAAACACCAGACTGAACTGTGCTACCCACAGCCTAATGAGCTAGTCAAACATCTGCACATTGTCCTGGGATTTCTTTTTGTTGTTTTAATACTAAGCTGATATTCATGGACAATTCATGACTGTCTGATTGTTTTTTGATTGCGCTGCCAGAACCGTTTCTGCTGCCAAAACACTGCGGAGGAAACTGTTCCTCCACATTTCAAATGCCTGCCTCGATTGTTTTTGATGCAAATTAAAGCACAACTCGTCAATGTTGCTTGTATATTACCGCTGAATCAAAATACTACATCTAATTTAGGATGTTTCCTGTTGTGCAGATTCAGATCCATCTGTTTGAGTTCACTGTATTGGATATAAATGTTGGATGTTCATTTGGTTTTGGGCATCTTTATGTATGGAATGTGGGCAGGTTTTGCCATTTATCATCTTTGAGTTTGTTGACTTGATATCACAGAATATTTACAGTATCAGTGTCATCAGCATCATTCCCAGCAGCAGCAGAAAGTTGTGCTCACCAAACACACTCTGATAAATCCACTATATACTACCAACATTAAGGTTTACATGGAGTTTTTTCAGAAAATTTAACCAAATCTAAGCTTGAGTTTGTAATCTTTCATCAAAATCAATTTCTGCTACAGGGTACTGAAAAATTTGCCCAAAAATAAAACTAAATGAAACATCTGTGCTCCTTGGTTGACAACATAAAGCAACTAACTAGCAACTAGTGTGACAAACATTCAGCGACTTTTCAGTTGAACTGCAGGCAGTGTTTACGCAGCACAGATAAAAGACAAGTAAAAAAACTAATTAAAAATTTAAGTAGTACTGTTTTTTGTTTTGTTTTTATTGATTTATGGGATTCTAACTGTCCTATTACACAAAACATAAATTTGAAAAACAAAGCTTAGAAACTAGCTGGTGAAAAAAGTGAAACTTTAGCAGCTAAAGAGCAAAGTTTACTGTTTTCTGAGCTACGGCATAAGAATTTCCTTCAGGATAAATAGAGATTTATCTTATCTTTTTTTTTTTTATTAAGAGCTGTGAGTGATAAAATCAGAGTTGAAACCTGGACTTCCATTTATCCTGCGGACACAACAAATTTGCTAACTTATTTCTCAAACAATTTGTTCTTCTGCTACTTTAAGTAGCTGAATATATAAAATAATGCACCTTTCAATCTATATTAAATCAATGTTGGCCCTTAAGAATAGTACAGATGATGTGTACATGCTTTTATTATTAATCAACACTGAGGAATATTATTATACATGTTGAATCTTGTTAACTATCACCTCATGGTGGATTTTTGTTTTTATTTTTTTCATCTGAACCAACTAATAAGACAAATATGGGTTTCTTTAACTGCTAGATGCTCCACTGTGATTGACACCGGCTCCCACTGCACATGTCATTTGTCTTATATAGTTGCAAAATCAAAGCTGCTACTGACTGTTGCTATTGAATGCAGGTAACTTACAATGTTAGAACATCAAAAGCCACAATTCCTCCTCTTGGCAAGCAATGTTGACCATCAATGGCCCTTCAGAGCAATAAAATGATGGATTGACAATCAAAATCAGCAAATTATGTCCCCTTTGGCATGACGTCAGTGATGAAATCTAAATGCACACTACGGTGAGCCAATTGCTCAACGGTGTCCTACATACTCCAGAATGGTTGGTTAAATATTCACTTAAAAGTTGCACAAAAGGATTGTGAAAGCAAAAAAAACCAAAAAAACAAAAACTATTAAAATAAAACTCATTTCACATTTGTGTGAACAGTTTTGGTACATTGCAACGAGAGATGTAATGTCATTTGAGTTGTTCTTTGTGCTGCATGCAGAAAACTAGGTTGATGAGAATGGAGAAACAAAAGAAACAAAACAAAGGCACGCTTTAGTGACTGTGTTTTGTTTCATATCGACATAGTGGAAGGAAAACTGCAGAATGTCCACTGACAATCTGTGAAGGTGTCACTGCAAGCAACTCATCAAAAACTGTCACTTTCTCGTATAAAAATACAGAATAAAGCAGCTTCGACTACTAAGCTGAGCAGAAAAAAACCTCTGTGACAATATGTAAGTACAGGTGAGAGGCAAGATGGAGACAAATTCATTAGAGTTATGAAGCTATATAAAGCTGCTGCGGCCGCTAGAACACCGGTAAGTGGGCTCTGGCCCGTATTGATAGTTACAGCTCATCTCCCCGTCTCCCACAGCTGCTCCCTTCAATTAACCTGCTTCAGACTGCAGTGGAGAAAGAGACGGCAACAGGGGATAGGGCTATATAAAGTAAACTGTGATTAAAATGAAGCTTGAGCTCCAGACGCTGAACATGAAGCAGATGCTGAAATAAAAAATGTAAAAAATAGAGAAAGTAGCTAATGTGCCCCGCAGGAAGCTCTGCTTTCCAGTCACGCTGCCACCAAACAGACAGTCAACAAGCTAAAAAAATCCCCCAAGCCCAGCGAACAGCGAGGCACCTGCCAGTCACATCTAACCCTGCCCCCTCGCTGGGGACGTGAAATGCACTGACGTCTAAAAATGCTGTATTCAAACATCCACCTATTCAAATATTTGGCTGTCTGCTGCTCAGTGAGGAAGTCACATATTTGTGTCACTAATTACTGAAATTTAAATTGTCAACTGGGTGTTTTCTGCTCAGCATAGTAGTTGAAGCTGCTTTGTTCAGGATTTTTACCTGAGAAATTGACAGTTTTTGATAAGTTGCTTGCGGTGACATCTTCACAGATTGTCAGTGGACTCTGCTGCAGTTTCCCTCTGCTATGTGGAGTGTTTTAGTGTCTTTGTTTTGATCCGTATCTCTGTTTTCATCAAGTTAGTTTTCTACAGCAGCATTAAAGTTATGGTCTAAGCTGACTGCATGCATCACAAAGAACAACCCAAATGACATTACATCTCGCATTTCAATGTTACAAAACTGTTCACACAGAAATATAATGAGAAACACGTTTTTTTTCAATTGTTTTTTGCTTTTACAACCTTTTTTCTGCAACTGAAATGATTGTATTTAAAACGACATAGCATAATTTGAATTTGAGGCTACACAGTGGCTCGGTGGTTTGCACCGTCGTATTGCAGCTAGCAGATCTCTGATTCACCCTGGGCCTGGGATCTTTGTGTCGAGTTTGCAAGTGCACATGTTCTCCTTGTGCATGCGTGGCTTTTCTCTGGGTTCTCCAGCTTCCTCCCACAGTCCAAAAACATGCTCAGGCTAATTGGTGATTCTAAATTGTCTGTAGGTGTTAATGTAGGTGGGATTATTTGTCTCTATGTGTAGCCCTGTGATAGGTTGGTGACCGGTCCAGGGTCCTGCCTTCACCCTAAGTCAGCTGGGATAGACTCCAGGCTCTCCGCAACCCTAATGAGGATTAAGTATATGCACAGATAATGGATGGATGGATAATTTGAATTTGTCAACTTGAACAGCTGTAACAATACTGAATTTGAATCACATAATTTGGGTTCATGAACTTGAAAAATTGTATTAGGAAATTGATTTGAAATCACATAATTTGGATACATCAACTTGAAAACTGTCCAAATCTGTTTAAGTCACAATGTGAATTCAGAAACTTGAATATGTGTATTTAAAAAAATGGATTTGAATAACTGTATTTGAAATTATCAGATAGCATTTAATTTGACTTCAAATTGCAAAATCCAAATTCAGTTTACTGTGACAAACTCCTGGATCAACGAAGCTCTACTTTCCAGTCACGCTGCCGTCGAACAGACAGTCAACAAGCTAACCATCCCTCCCCCCCAGCCCAGCCCAGCCCAGCCCAGCCCAGCCCAGCCCAGCCCAGCCCAGCCCAGCCCAGCCCAGCCCAGCCCAGCCCAGCCCAGCCCAGCCCAGCCCAGCCCAGCCCAGCCGAACGAACAGCTAGACACCTGCCAGTCACAGCTAGCCCCGCCCCCTCAGCAGCAGTCCATCACTCTGAGTGCTGAAATGAAAACACTGCTCCTTCACAGCCCTGCCTGTCAGCCCGTGACAGCCAGGGGACTGATGGGGTGACGTCATTGTAAACACACATACACAGGGAGATGAATGCCTTTGCAATGAATCATGCCTCAGAACATTACCATATTTTCGGCAGGGCCCCATCTCCAAGGATCCCCACCGGCTTAACCTGCTGACCTTCACCACAAACCCTCCTCTCTCCTTCGCTCTCTGTCTATTTCGTCTTCTTCACACCACTCAGGAACAAAGCCACACTCACACAGAGCCTGTGAGAATACCAATTCTGCCTCAACACGCTTTCCCTCAAATTCCTTCTCCTCTGCACAAAATCATGAATGGCTCCGGCCGCCATTGACTGAATGAATAAAAGCTGCACACTGTGTGGACAGTGGAGGTAAAGAGATAAATTCCCTGCTGCTGCGGAGAGTTCTCATTTTTGCTGGATAATTATTTATTTGTGATGCAGACAAACACCTCGACATGCTCCATCGCTGTAACAGTCAGATCTTCATTTATTAGTGAGAAAACTCAAACTCATTTTAACCCTACTTTTACTTTCAAGCTCTCATCTTGGTCATTATAAATACAAGCTAAACACGCTGCATCTTATTATTCAGACTATCCAGATTTTGCATCACTTGATGTTTTAATACTTGCTGATTTTTAATATTAGCCTTGTAATCAAGGGAAAAGAGATTTTGTACTATTAAATTGTGTTCTTACATGTATCTCACCATAAAATGCTGGCAGGAGAGATATACTTTCAGAATTGTGTAGCAGAGATTGAGTGGAACCATGATGGTGGGATCCTGTATGACTTAGAAAATGGATAAAAATGGAAATAATTGACATTATGTTACTTAAGTACAGCAGCCCACTTGCAGACATAGTAAACCAGGCAAATGTTTGGCTCAAACAAGGTTCCTCCATAGCTACTTTGC
The DNA here is from genome assembly GCF_022539595.1 of Amphiprion ocellaris. Classification (NCBI taxonomy): domain Eukaryota; kingdom Metazoa; phylum Chordata; class Actinopteri; family Pomacentridae; genus Amphiprion; species Amphiprion ocellaris. Next base: position 24,371,365 of record NC_072776.1, on the reverse strand, counting down.
CCGGGACCCCCCCAGATTCTAGGATTACCACTGCAAAGATGACCTACGTTCGTCTTTTAAATCATTGCAATGCAAAGCAAATCCATTATTATTTGTGCTTATTTTATAAACAAAGGGAGATGTACTGTCAGCTCTGTAATGTAGAAATCTGATGCAAATTCAAAAGCCGATTACTTTGGTGGACAAAGAAACAACTACATTATTACCATAAAGAGTTATTTTTGATATGGTTTAGGCCAATGTTATGAAAGGATGAGGATATTGTGACTTATTAAAATGAGAAGTATGAAAATATGTGAAGGAATGAATAAAGATATCACTTTATAGAGCTGTCTACATAATGTGAGATTTTCAGTACATGTAATTTAAACAAGACTAAAGTGAACACAGCTCTATGCAGGTTGTAACTTTGATTAAATTTGATTTAAATTCAAATTATTCTTCCTCACTGACACTTATTTGCACACACAGCCCCTTGTGTTGTTGAAAAGGTCAAGATGTGTGGCTTCATTTGACATTTATTACACCAAATTCAAGATCCTTTCATCGCGAAGAAGGGGCATAAATATGGAAGCAAAGTGTATCCTAAGGCAGTGGTTTCCAAACTGTTTGGCTTGGAGCATCCCCCTATAAGCAGCACCCCAGCCCCAGCGCACCCCCAGCGCGGCGCCTATTTGTCAATATCTTTCCGACTTTACCGAACTGTGTTTTGTTTCCTGACTTCACCGTAATTCGCTGGCTTCATGCTGTCAGTTGCGAGCATTTCACCACAAATAACATAATTCTGTCTTGTCCTTTAATAAAACCAAATTCAAGGTAACTCTCGGGGTATAGCCAGAGTTTTTAGGTACTGATGAATCTTCACCCGTTTTGCATTTTTCAGACACCGTTTCTGTCAGTAATTTTCTAACTGCACACGATGAATCGGGATGAACTAGAAGCCAACCTGAAGAAAGCGTGGAGAGAATTTGAAAGGTCAAGGAGGTGTGGCCATCGAAGCAGCAAAGGATTTTTGAAGAAAGACCAAATAAATGCAGCTGGCACAGAAAAAAGGGGAAAACTGGCTCCATCCAAATGAACCAGCATCTCTAAAGCTCACTAATGACATCATATCTTGTTTGTCTGATCTGTATAAAAACAGAGGTTGAGCAGAAGCAATTTCTGCATTTTTACACAGTTTGTCTTTATTCTAAGCATCTGGTAGCTTCAAGTTTACCACAAAGACACCAGTGTGGCATCAATCTTCTCACCTAACTTTTGGATTTTGTGCACAGGTAAAAGAAAGTTGTCTTGACTGCTGTAGAAATGGGAAACAAACAGCCATCTTCTCACACTTTTTGCAACCTCTAACCGATCCACTACGTCCTCTAACTCTGGTTAAATGATATTATAACCCAGACTATGATTCGCATACAGGTTAATTTGTGTACAAAGAACTGCTGGATGTGAGCAGAATCCCCTCATGCAGCTCAATCACGGCTCTTTTCTCACACTATCTGCAGAAACCATATGTATGTTCTGAATCTGTGATGAATGACTTCTACTGATTTTGCAATGTGTTATCTCTCCTGCTGCAGTTTTCCACCACTAATATGCTAATGTGTTAACACATTACAACAGTTGTTCATTAAGGAGCTGCAGTGAGCTAAAAATTAAAAAAAAAAAAATCACTATCCTCGCCGCACGAAGCATCAGACAATTAAAGACTCATCTACTTACTAACTTACTGCCATTTTTCATACTCAAATACAGCCTGCAGCACCAAGGTTTTATTATTGGTGCCTGTAGTCTCAGTTGTACGCGAGAGTTCATTTCCATATGCTAGTAAGGCCAAGCGCCACGTACAATCCATTGCCATCAATTCCCCCTCCAAAACCTGAGCCTGACACCCCATTTCTCCCAATTTCGCCACTCCTTAGACACAATAAGAATCTCTTGCCCGCGGCATCTTTCTTAAAGGCACGGAGACGATGGGGGAAACATGAATTTTTTATGGGCAAATAAAATTGCAGAAAATACAGTTAGTGGCAGGATAGAGGATTCATCACTTTTACCGCATAAAGATGGTGGCCGGGCTCGAAAATGAATTCTATTTTTACGAGAAAGAAGGAGCGAGAAGGCGAGTGAAAAAAGATGGAGAGCGCTAATGAAGTAAAGAGAGTCTGCGAGCGGTGGTAGCTGCAAATGTGGTTGTTCGTGAAATGTGCTGCTGTGGTGATAAGGCCGCTTCTCACTGACACACTGTTAACATCATGTGTGACAACTAATTATAACTCATGAATATTGTAAATAAGTGTGTCAGGGGAGTAATGGCTGTTTGAATAGGAGCTGCTGTCTGACACTTGTTAGAGTCAAGATAGATGTGTATACCGCTGCAATGGGGCTCAGCCTAACTGGCTTAGTCTGGGAGCACATTAAAAATCCACTGGACTGTTTGTTTACCATGGAGCCTAATAATTTAAACATCTGGATGACAGCCTATAATAAGAAACAGATAGATTATTACTCCAAATGCAAAGGTTAGATCAGTGGTTCCCAACCTGTTTGGCTTGGAGCCCCCCCTATAAGCGGCCCCCCTCTGATCTCTGGACCCCAGGTTGGGAACCACTGGCTTAAATAACGGCTTGAAATGCAGAATGGGCCATTCAGACTAATGATTGTGACAAAATATTAGCCTGAGATTTTTTAAAGTGAAAGCTGAGAAAATTTTTAGCAGAAACATTCATTAAATCCACCACTGGGGCTTAAAAGCTCATAGAAATGTGTAGTATTTATCAGTCGTCTAAGCATTGTTGTTTGCAGTTGCCGGATTCAAAGATATTCATACGATGGAGAAAATGTCCCACATGTTGTCTCAAAGTACCTCCTCGTGTTTTCTTCTTTATTGAACCACTTCACGGCAGGCTTTTTCCTCTGAATGTTCCTTCATTAGGAGACGGTGGAAACAATCCAACACAATCCTACACTCATCTACCGCTGATTGTTTCCAGCTCTTCACTCCTCAACACGAATGCCTCTCTTTATGTAAACCACCATTTCAGGCAACCCACACTAAACACATGCATACACATACACATATACGCCTGTTCTACTTGACAATATGGCCAAATTTGGCACAAATTGGTGCCTAAGTGGTGCAGAGGAACAACACTCAGCCGCCGACGCAGCAACTCAGAAGTGATCACCACTGGCGGAGTTTACAGATGAGAAACCAGTGACGCATCATGACCCGCTTGTCCAACCCACTGGTAGTATTATTTGGCTCTCTGCCCTCCAGAATATATCCGGCATTGATAACTTATTCCCAACTTTACTTGAATTGCTACGATTTCTGCATCGGGTATCCAGGTACATTTGAAATGACAGAAAAAATGCTTTATTCAAATATCCACCTGCTGCCCTTTAAGAAAATCTGAAGTACGTGTCACCAGAAACCGAATTTGAATCACATAGTTTGAATTTTCAACTTGAATAACTGTAATAATGCTGATTTTGAACCACAGAATTTGAATATATCACCTTTAATAATTGTATTAAAAACTGAACTTGCATGACATAATTCGAATTTGTCAACTTGAATAACTGTAATACAGTTTTTCTCAATTGATAAGACACTATTCCTGAAAAATAGCACACATTTCCCAACACACTGCACACTACTTTTTTTATTTGAACACAATTCACAAAGCACTGCACGCTTGTGTCAAAAGCACACTTTGTCAAAATTTGAACTTTGTTTTCAAAATTAAGACACGAGGCAAAACTAGGACACTGCACTGCTAAATACAAACACTCTTCTCTCACTGTGTTTTCACATGAAGTGTAAAAAAATGATACAGTCCTCAAAAATGACAACTTAAACACAAATGCATCCTATAAATGAATCAGAGGGGGCCATTGCAGTGCCTGGCTGTACATTATAAAATAAAAATAATGTTAGACAAAAAAAAAAAAAAATACAGCACTGTATTGTACACAGTACAATATGCAAATATTTACACCACGTCTGCATCAATTCTTTCAGCCTGGTCAGGCCACAGGACCTCATCAACATCACAAGCTATGTTTTATCTGGCCAGGCAACATGGAAAGAAAGACCTAGTGTGTCTGATCCAGCCCTGACATGCATCAACAGAAACATCACCACATGCCAAGACCACTGATTGCAAGAGATTTTCCCAAAGTATGGCTGCCGTTCATATACCTTCCACCTCCATGTAGAGAAGAATTCTTCTATAGGATTCAGAAAGGGAGAATATGGTGGCAGAAAAAACACAAAAACTTGAGGGTTCATATTGAAACATTCCCAAATCAATAGTCCTCTATGAAAACGAACATTGTCCCAGATGTATTCATGTGTATCATCAGAATCCAACTGAAAAACTCTCTAGAACAAATGCACACAAAACAGAGAAAAAATCAGTCATGTACACTTTCTGTAATTTTACTAGCACTTGTGAACCAGAATTATGCATTAGATTTTTTACAGTATTCTCAGAATATTTCTGACTGCTTGTATAGTTCCAGTATAGACATGTTACTGAAGTGACAAACAACATTTACATACATGTAAAGTAAACCACAGTAAACTTGAAACTATTTACTTTATGCACCATCCTTACCATCTGCTGACCTTATTAACAGATTGCATTCCGAAAAGCTAATTCTGCTTCCCAGCAGGTTTCATAGTGTGCAGTTCATTGGTAAAAGTGTTTTCAGCTTTGACCTGTTGTGTCTTAATTGTGACAGCAGTGTTGGAACAGTGTCCCAATTCTGCTTCCTAGTGTTCACTTTTTGAAAAATGTGTGTTATGAGTGAAAAAGTGTGTTCAAATGAGCAAAAAGAGTGCAAGAGTTTTGGAAACTGTGTGCAAACCATGAAAAATGTCCAAAATTTGGACAGCAGAGTCCTGTTTTTGAAAAATGTGTGCAGTCAGTTGGTGGCTGTGTGCAGTGAATGGAATTTAGTGTCTTATCAATTGAGAAAAACTGTAAAACCTGGAAGGATAGTGGTGAACCATCATCTTCGAGGAACAAATGTGGTCGGTCATGTTGTCTGATGAGTCCAGATTTACCCTGTTCCAAAGGGATGGGCACATCAGGGTAAGAAGAGAGGTGGATGAAGTGATGCATTTATCATGCCTATTGCCTACAAGTCTGTAGGGTTAGGGTTATGATCTGGGGTTGGTTAGGTTCAGCAACGTCATGTTCCCAAAGAATGAGGTCAGCTGACTACCTGAATATACTGAATGACCAGGTCTTTTAATCAGTGGAGTTTTTCTTCCCTGATGGCATGGGCATATTCCGAGATGACGATGCCAGGATGTATGGGGCTCACATTGTGAATGAGTGGTTCAGGGTGCATGAGACATCATTTTCACACATGGATTGTCCTCCACAGGGTCCAGACCTCAGCTCCACTGAGAATCTGTGGGATGTACTGGAGAAGACGTTGCGCAGTGGTCTGACTCTCCCACACAAGATCTTGGTGAAAAATGTATGCATCTCTGGACAGAAATAAATGCTGTGACATTGCAGAAACTTATCGAAATGATGCACAGTGAATGAGAGCCATACTCAAAGCTAAAGGCAGTCCAACAAAATATTACAGTGTGTGACTTTTTCTTTGGCCGCGGAGTGTATGTACAAATACACGCAATGTTCTGTGCAAAGCATTTGAAATTACAGGAAAACGACCATGAATACAAACAAAAATGACTTTGTGTTGACTATATTCTTGAAATACCTTTACTGTCTGCTGTTTTAATGCAAAAAACACACCATAGTGCCCTCAGAAATTCAACAATACTACACTACTTTCTGCTAACAATCCCACAAGTCACTGGGCTTCAGATTCAGAGATGGCAAAAGACGGTGAATAGTTAAACATCTCATCTCATCTTAGTTTGCTTCTCTCCACTGAGTGAACTTCAAGTGTCCATATTTGGGAGTGTTGAAGGAGTAAACAAAGGGCCTGATTTTCGTTAAGGCCAAAGTCTTGAGTCATCGGTTGCTACGGCAACAAATGGACAACATGGCACGTGGTGTCAAGGTAATGGAGGAGTCCCACAACTGATCCTCCAATGACCAAAAATGAGGTTAGAATGCACCGAGGTAAACACAACAAGAAATGAATATAAGACTTGTTTGTGCTCAAAGAAACACAAAAACTGTATGTAAATGTACCGATTTGGCAGATAAATGTCATATTTCTGGAACTTTTTAAATAAAAAAATAAATAACAATAATCCACCAAATGTATTTGTTTTTCCTGTAATAGTCTATCACCTTTCGAAACTTAACAGTAATCAGGAAGTCACCTCCTGTAATCACTGATTAAACTAACGACTGAGAAGTTTTCCTGTGTTGTGACACTCTGTATAAACCTTTTGTTCACAACTTAGCACCCGAAACAGCAAATAAACATAAGAAAGAGACAACAAATACACTATTTAAAAGCTGATGGCAAGACAAACATACAATCCACTGCTACACATCTATTCATGTACAAATTCATCATTTAAAGCTTCCTGTACCTTTAATATTAAGTTCATTGCTGAAGCAGGTGGTGTCTCATGGGAAGAATTAAGTGCCACTAGAAACTGAATGTGACTCTTCTGAATATCTGAATAATCGTATTAAAATCAGGATCTTAATAATTAATCATTAGAATTGCTTAACTTGAATAACGATTACTTTTCTTCACTGATGCAGAAGTTTGAATTAGAATTTTGGAAACAGAATTTAAATATTGAAACTGAATATAGAATCGAGTTAACTTTTTATCTGATGAATTTAAATTCAAGAGAGTAAGACAAATCCAGTTTGTAATGCAAATATACAAGTTCAAATTATGTGATTCAAATTCAGTTTCTTCATACTATTATTCAACGATGAATATAAATAGTGTGATTCAAATTCAATATTTCACTATTAATTAGTTCAGTATTACAGTTTTTCTCAATCGATAAGACACTAAATTCCATTCACTGCACACAGCCACCAACTGACTGCACACATTTCTCAAAAACAGGACTCTGCTGTCAAAAACTTGGACACTATTCATGGTTTGCACACAGTTTCCAAAACTCTTGCACTCTTTTTGCAAAAGACTGAACACATTTTTTGCTCATTTGAACACACTTTTTCACTCATAGCACACATTTTTCAAAAAGTGAACACTAGGAAGCAGAATTGGGACACTGTTCCAACACTGCTGTCACAATTAAGACACAACAGGTCAAAACTGAAAATACTTTTGCCAATGAACTATAAAACCTGCTGGGAAACAGAATTAGCTGTTCAGAATGAATGTCACAGGAGCAAGAGGTCATGATGGAAGAAGAGGACATGGACAACCCAGACCACGGCCAGAACCAGAACCAGAACCTGAACCTGAACCTGCCCATGCACCTGGTCCTGGACCACTTTACATGCTATGTATATGTTGTTTGTCACTTCAGTGACATGTCTATACTGGAACAATACAAGCAGTCACAAATGTTTTGAGAATACTGTAAAAAATCTAATGCATAATTCTGGTTCACAAGTGCTGGTAAAATTACAGAAAGTGTACATGACTGACTTTTTCTCTGTTTGGTGTGCATTTGTTCCTGAGAGTTTTTCAGTTGGATTCTGATGATACACATGAATACATCTATGTGGATGAAGCTGGTTTCAACCTGGCCAAAAGGTGGAGAAGAGGGAGGAACATTATTGGACAAAGGGCTATAGTCAACATCCCAGGTCAGCATGGGGGCAACGTAACCTTATGCTGCAATAAGCAATCTTGGAGTAACTGACCATCATGCAGTTCTGGACCCATAGAACACCCAGCATTTGTTGACTTTCCTGGATGGACTTAGAGGGAACTACTAACATGGGTGCAGCAGGGCGTTTGGCAAGAAGAGACTGTTTTTGTTGTTGTCTGGGACAATGTTAGTTTTCATAAAGGACTATTGATTTGGGAATGTTTCCATATGAACCCTCAAGTAATTGTGTTTTTTCTGCCACCATATTCTCCCTTTCTGAATCCTATAGAAGAATTCTTCTCTACATGGAGGTGGAAGGTATATGAGTGGCAGCCATATTTTGGGAAAATCTCTTGCAATCAGTGGTCTTGACATGTGGTGATGTTTCTGTTGATGTATGTCAGGGCTGGATCAGACACATTAGGTCTTTCTTTGCAGAGAAAACATAGCTTGTGATGTTGATGAGGTCACTGTGGCCTGACCAGGCTGAAAGAATTGATACAGATGTGGTGTAAATATGGTGTAAATATCTGCATACTGTGCTGTATTTTTTTTGTCTAACATTATTTTTATTTTATACTGTACAGTCAGGCACTGCAATGGGCCCCCCTGATTCATTTATAGGATGCATTTGTGTTTAAGTTGTCATTTTTGAGGGCTTTATCATTTTTTTACACTTCATGTGAAAACACAGAGAGGAGTGTTTTGTATTTAGCAGAGCAGTGTCCTAGTTTTGCTTCGTGTGTCTTAATTTTGAAAACAAAGTTAAAATTTTGACAATAAAGTGCGCTTTTGACACAAGTGTGCAGTGCTTTGTGAATTGTGTTCAAATAAAAAAATAGTGTGCAGTGTGTTGGGAAATGTGTGCTATTTTTCAGGAACAGTGTCTCATCAATTGAGAAAAACTGTAATAATGCATTGGACAGTTCTCAACCTGACTTCAGTAGTTTAAGAAATCTCCTTAGTTGTTTTTTTGGTTGATGCAGGCCAATAATTTGACCCTTCTGAAACAGATTAACATCCTTTCCATGACCACATGATATGTCTTCCAACATGGTTGTTTCAGAAATGAGAACCTCCTTACTGCATCAGCTAGGGTTAAATAAGTCATTGTGCCAGCTGAAATGTATCCATCACTTCAGTAATTATCCTATTTGCTTAGTCAAATCCAGGTGGCGACTTTTTGTTTGAGCCAGGCAGTGCATGAGAAGAGTGAGCTGGAGTTTTCTGCCCTTCAGGTCAATCTATTGACTGACAGGTGAAACACAGCTACCGTCAAGAACTGTAGTCTTCCAGAAATAAGGGTTTGGACAAAATGGTCTTTTGCCAGTCATCTTTTGAAGTCTGTTGCTGCACAAACAAAACACTGAAATTTTGAAGTAGCTGAAAGTGAGCAAATCCAACAGGTCACGCATCTGCTCTGCTGTTTATTCACTCTGAGCCCTGTGTTCATTTGTTTTGTCAAATTTAAGTGGACTGAAAGAGGCCATTCATATCAGACTTACCGCAATAGAACCAGGTTTAAAAAAACCTGTATTGATATTGATCTCAACTCTGTGGAACAGCTTCACTTGCTTTACGTTTATAGGTTTTTGTATTCTTAAAATGTTTTCTTACTAAATATACTTGCATATGGAAATGCTCCAGATTTGGCAATGAGCAGTTTTCAAGTGATTTCTGCCACTGTATGGGGACCTCGTCTTTCAAATGGCCAATTGCAAATATGTGAAGGCATGACAGAATAAATACATATGTAATTCCATAAAAACACCCACGGGTTTACACACACTTACATAAACACACGGATCTAGTGTTTCCGAAGCCATAGAACAACAGATGGATGAAACACGACTTTCGGCAACCCTTTGTCTCGCGGCTCATTGTCTCCAAACACTGATCTGTGGACACACCCACATCCTCTTCTTTGTGTTTCATTCACTATCTTCAGACACACGCAAAGACACGCACGCACGCACGCACGCACGCACGCACGCACGCACGCACGCACTTGTCAACCACCAGCTCATGTGCTCATACCTCCTTCTATTGAGCAGCACCTTCTGACAGGCTCAATCAGTGCATCTGGAGGTCATTAACCTGCAGCTTGTCTGCATTCTGCAGCAGGGGAGCAGTTTTACAGAATGTGAAGCCACGTTCGACACACTGTTTTTTACACATGCACAATATCGCTTGTGCTGCTAAGAAAAACATCGAGGTGCAGACATCGGCAAATACACAGCAGCGGGAGACGAGATGAACAGGCGGCAGTCAGTCAGCCATGAATACGAACCTACAAACACACCCAACAACTTGTACCGCTTCAGGCTGACTTCAAACGTGAAAAGCAGCATTCAGACAAATGTATTCATCCTAAAGCACTACACATCCAGTGTAGCTTAAATTGCAGAGTTCAGTTCAACAGATATGGCTGACGACTCTCTTCAGAATGATTCAATTTCACAGAAAGACAATATATGATGAGGAACAGTGACAGAGTTGGATATTGAACAGTGTGATACTTTTCAGATGTGACTAAAAGTATGTGTCTACAGCAACAATTAAGTTCATCTAAAATGCTTTGCCAGATTTTTGTCTTTAATACTATTTACTAATGTAGATCACAGCTAATCTTAGTTAAAGCTGTTCTGTGAATCGTTGTTTTACCTGTTGCTGTGAGATGTTTGGAGCATGTGGTTTAACCTTCTGAACCCCAAAACCGACTGGCATGTTTATAAGGCATTGTTGTCTTAAAAAAATTAAAAATTACCAAAATTACACCATTTATGAGAGCTAAAAACTGTAACAGCAGATACTATTGTAGGAGTTTGAACTTTTACGACAGTCTTTGAATTACTCATCTATGACATGCCACTCGTTGGGAAACTTAACCAAATTTGAGCTTGAAATTGTGATTTCAACAAAATAATTGTTTTTCTGCTGCCTCTTTAAAATTTCACCAAAAATTTAATATTTGCTCCAACCAGCATCTATAAAAAAAAACTAAATTTCGCTCTCCTTGGTGCATCTCAACAAGCATTACTGGATTAGCAGCAATCAACAGTCACATTACAAAAAGTTGGTGATATTTCAGTTTAAACTGCAGGCTGTGAGAGAATAGACAAGGATACAAATTAAAAATAAAAGTGGTAAACTATCCATAGTGTGTAGAGTTGAAAAAAATATTGTTTCTGTTGATTCCAAGTTTTTCATTTTTTGTAAAAAGGGTATTCAAAGAAAATTAGATTAATTATATTATTCTTCGACTGGAAAATGTGGGCACAATAAAGAAATATGCTGCGAGTGATGGTATTCTTATACCATTAAAATGTAAATGTAGCTGTTTTGTAGTCATAGTAGTTGATATTTAACAAGAAAAATCATTCAAGTAACTAACTACTGTTTTCTCCTCCCTTTGATGTTGAGGTGTATTGAGTTGAATTCATTGTTTGGTTCAGTGTGTGCTAACAGCCTGTATGTAGTTGCCCACTCACCATGAATCTGCCTCCTACTCACTGCGATTCCACATTAGGGAGGCTGGCAGGTGAATGCAGACAGTCTCTCCATGACCTACCAACCAACCAGCGCAGTGTTTTCCTTGTCTTTCCCAAACACTTACTGTACTGTGTGCACCCACACAAGTACAAAGAAAGATGCAGGTAAAGCAGGTGAATGTGGACACCAACTTAGTACTAAAGCACCCAGAATAGACATAGGACACCGATGTTTTCTGATTTTACAGAAATTACGCAATAAGACAAGTGTGTATATGTGATTGCAAGTACGCAATATATATATATTCAACCAAAACAAATCAAATCGCTTCTGTCTGGTAGAAGCCAACACGCATATGGCCAAAACACGTGTTCTACAATGTGGAAACATACACTCCCTGGCCAAATTTTTTTTTTTAGGTACAACTTGCTTGTACTGGGTTGGACTCCTTTTTACCTTGAGAACTGCCTTGATCCTTTTTAGCATTGATTCAGAGTTTTGCTGGAAACATTCCTTTGAGATTTTGGTCAATATTGACATAATATCATCATGCTGAGCACATTTAATTTAATTCAGTTCAATTTTATTTATATGGCACCAATTCACAACATCTCAAAGAACTTAACATAGTAAGGTAAAGACCTTACGAATTTTAAACAAAGGACAGAGAACCCAACAATCCAAAGTTGCCTTTAGATTCCCAATGAGCAAGCTGTTGGCTACGGTGGAAAGGAACCAAAAAAAAAAAAAAAAAAAAACCACATCCATGATGCAAATCCCCCATTCTACCACATCCCAAAGATGCTATATTGTATTGAGATCTGGTGACTGTGGAGGCCACTGGAGTCCAGTGAACTCATTGACAAATTCAAGAAACCAGTTTGAAATGATCTGAGCTTTGTGACATGGTGTGGTATCCTGCTGGAATAAGCCATCAGAAGGCTGGTTCTCGGTGTTACTGTGGCCTTCTATCATCTTGAAAAATCTTGAACCTCGGGCATCAACAAGGCCCAGACAACTCACACTTACTGGATGCTTTCTCTTTTTCAGTAAACCTTTGAGATAGCTGTGTCCCAGTAGATCAACAGTTTTGGAAATAGTCTGACCAGCCAGTCTTGCACCAACAACCAAACCAACCCAATCAACTTTTTTGTCCCCATTCTGAAGCTTGGTTTGAAATTCAGCAGGTCATCTCCACAACGCTTAACAAGCCTAGATGCATAAAGTTGCTACCATTTGATTGGCTGATTAGATAATTAATGAGAACCTGAACATGTGTGCCTAATAAAGTGCCCAGTGAGTGTAAATCCATATGAAATTAACTTAAAAAACAACAGTGCACCAAGTATCCACCTCTCCCGGAAGTTTTTTAATTGAAATTTGTGGTTGAAGAAGAATGGGGTAAAATTGCAGTGTTCAGATGTGCAAACCTGAATGCAAAAATTGTGGTAATTGCCTCTACTAATTACTGACTTTAAGGGGGTGAATACTTATGCAATCACTTACTTTTTGTCATATATTTTTGAGTAATTGATGTTACTCTATAAAAATCGGTTTTCACTTTGACAATAAAGAGGCTTTTTTGGGGTAAATTCTTGTCAAAAAACTACATACTAACCAGGATTCAGTGCTAAAAAAGCAGCAAAAACCTTTCCCTCTTCATAGACACCGTGCATGCAGGTACCATTGCATCCTGCATTGATGCCAGTACAATGGTTTCCCAGCTGGCTGTAGCACATTACATGGTGACAAGCAGCACCATTTTGCACTCAGCTCTGTAGCTCAGATTATTCCTCCGTTCTGACAAAGGCAGCATCAATAATTAAATCTCCGGCCAAATCGCAGCACAGAAATGAATGGAGAGTGTGAATGATGTCAGCCATGACTCATCGAGCATTGGGCATGACAGGAGCTTGATACTGTGAGCGAAACGAGGGATATGAATATCAGACAGTCAGCTTAATGTCCATCCTGTGGCCTTTCGTGTATTTTGATACCCTGCTTCCTGTGACTGCAACATGATGTGATGTGCATAATGTAGATGACATGTATATGGAACGTATCCCACTTCAAACCACCTGCATGAGAAAATGTCAGTATGTCTTCTGCATAGCCACATGTCATTTCCTCCCATCCCAAAGGAATCCAAGCATCCTACAAAAGCACCTACAATAACATGGTGATTTATTTTTCTTTTGGTGCGCTGAGATTTCCCAGCCATCTCTGTTTACGAGGGAGATTTCAGAAGACCTTTCCTGTGAAGAAGGAGCCAGCTGACCTCTTCAGATCAGCTCGGCTCTCTTGACCTTGATCAGCCACAGGGAAACACTTCACACTGGGACCAAACAGCAGCAAACACTGAAACCAGCTGTTCACTGCAGCAGTAAATCCTCTTCTGATGACCCCACTGTTTCTGTCATCTGACGAGTCCATTTTCTAAATGGCAATGTTGCTGTGTTTAACCCTCCAAACTCACAAACTAACAAAATTAAACCATTTAACAAAGCCAGACACAATCATTGGATTTGCTACTTTCTGAGAGTCATTGAACTAATCATGTGTGACGTTCAGCTCCAATGAGCTAAATCTACGCTTACAGTCATGTTTCATTACAGTCATTTTGTTCTCCATGTCTCGTTAAACAAATAGCAAAACCTAGATTCTGTAAAAAAAAAAAAAAAAAAAAAAAAAATTCAATTCTGTAATTCTTTGAGCAGCCATTAGTGACAGTACAATTAACATTCAAGTGACAATGATTCAGGGACTTTTCAGCTCAACTAGGCTGAACTGCAGGCAGTGTTCACATAGGACAGATAGGAGGCAAGTATGGAAATTAATTTATAATGTAAGGAGTAAAATATTGATAGTATATACGAGAAGAGTCACAATTTTTTTCAATTATTAATAACACAAGTGGGCACTTGGAAAATGTGTTGATTCCAGTTGTTGTCTTTTTCAATTTGCAACGTAAATAACCAAAAGAAAAATTCAGCTTTCATTTTTTCTTTTATATTATTATTTATGGCATTATAACTTTGTTATAATGCACAAAAGACATTTCTGAGTTCTCTCTACATGTAGTTGTGTTGCTTCCACAAAGGTGCAGGACTTTATAGTTTAAACCGAGCAAACAATGACTAAAACTGCAACAGGAGCAAGAAATGCCCAGAAACTGCTTGGAGTTCAGAGGGTTCAGTTAGTAAAAAATGTGTAATTACCAAAAGTTTCAATTTTAACAGAACCATCTTTTGTGATATATCTATATCTCTATCTATCTATCTATCTATCTATCTATCTATCTATCTATCTATCTATCTATCTATCTATCTATCTATCTATCTATCTATCTATCTCTATCTCTCTCTCTCTCTCTCTCTCTCTCTCTCTCTCTCTATATATATATATATATATATATATATATATATATATATATAGATAGATAGATAGATAGATAGATAGATATAGATATAGATATAGACACACACAACCGTTGAAAAGTTTAAGGTCACCCAGGCAATTTCATGTTTTCCATGAAAACTCACACTTTTATTCATGTGCTAACATAATTGCACAAGGGTTTTCTAATCATCAATTAGCCTTTCAACATGATTAGCTAACACAATGTAGCATTAGAACACAGGAGTGATGGTTGCTGGAAATGTTCCTCTGTACCCCTATGGAGATATTCCATTAATATTATTCCATTTCAGCCGTTTCCAGCTAGAATAGCGATTTACCACATTAACAATGTCTAGACTGTATTTCTGATTAATTCAATGTTGTCTTCATTGAAAAAAAAAGATTTTCTTTCAAACGTAAGGACATTTCTAATTGACCCCAAACTTTTGAACAATAGTGTATATATATCAAGGCATACAATAATAGACAGGCAAATTTAGATTTTTTTTAGTTACTTCATTATAAAACACCTATTAAACATCACGCTATTGCTGAAAAAAAGTATTCTAAAAGTCATTCAAGTTTGCTGTAAGATATTTAATTAAATGTAGTAGAAGAAAAAGAAAAGCTGCAGATTCTCACAACTGAGAGGTTACAATCAATAATCAGTTTAATCAGTTCTTTCTTTAAAAACTAACAGCCTATCAGAATTGTTTCATTTTCTTTCAATAGACTAATTGATTAACTGTTTCAGTTCTATTTCTATTGTTGTTTGAGCAACAGATTGAAAACACAAAATCACATTGTTGCAATTCCACTGAAGCTAACATACGACAGTTCTGTGTTATTATCAGGAGCAGCGTTTTATGCAAACACAAGTACACAAGTCTGTGCAATAACAGAACGTGATGTCCACAACAAAGTCATGAATAAGTTAAAATTCTGACCGAAAAGAGCAACAAAAAGAAATGTATTATAAAACTCTGAATTCTGATTTTCTCAGAGTTAAAAACACACATTACAGTGTGGCACAACGGTGCAGTTTTGCTTGAATGCCGGTGTCAGTGTGTATCTGAACACACAGACCATCATGTCACGCAGCAGGACGACCACCTGGGGGATGCTCATCATCAGCTGGCTGTGGGAGCCAGAGACCATAGCTCAACTCCAACAACCGCAAACACAAACACCACGTCAAGGACAAATCCGAGGCCCCAAACACACAGGGGAGTCACTCCTGATGCAGAAATTCTGACAATTCCCAGCAAGGAAAGTATGAAAAAACTAAAAGTCTGCCACATGGAAAATAAGGACAAACATAGAGGTGAATTGAAGTCTGGAAAAGACAAAAAAAAAAATGCACAAAAAACCCGAAATTGAAGGAAGAATGGCTAGTGGATCTCAAAAGGCTGCCACTTGGAAAATAAGGACATTAAAAATAGAGGTGACCAGAAGCTGTGAAAAAAAGGGGTAAAAAAGACCCCACTTTCAAATCAGGAGTAACGACTGGTAGATCTCGAGAAGGGAATAACCAAGACGCATTTTTGGAAAGTGTGAAATCACAAAAAAAATTACACCCTTGTTTTTTTTTTTAACAACCCCATTACCCCTCTATGCATTTACAGAAAGGGCAAACCAATCAGAGGGAAATTCCGCTGTGCTCAGCCACATGGAAGACTGCAGTTCAACAGCAGCACACCTACGGGATCAGACAAAAACACCAGGAGTCAAGCTGAACTATTTTCACTCTGGTGACGTGAGACACCCGTTGGGATGAATGAGCAGCTTTGGCATTGCATGGATGTCCACACTTTTGTATGCGAAGCAACTACATGCAATATGAAGTAAAAGTCTGCTTACTGATGTGCAACCAGATTATTCTATACAATAGAAAACCAGCAGAGCAACATAATGCAGAAAGATTCTAAGGAACCTGATAGAAATGCCACAGCAGTTCCACATCAGGAGCAAATATAACGTCCTCCTGCGAGGAAATGTCACAGGAAGATGCCTGGTGGTTTTTTCTGGGGCTCGTATTTAGAAAACTCAGTGGCACGCAAGTGATAGAGGACAGTGTGGATGCGGAGGGTTAAGGCAACTGGATGGATGGATACGTGGAGATCCAGACAGTTATATGGTGTTTACATTCCACCTCCGTGTTGCTGCCGTCTTATCTATGCAGGGATTATCTGATGGACTGACAAAGACCTCTCCTCATCCTCCTCCCGTCACCTCTAACACTTGCAGGTACTGCTGAAGGAAGAACAAACAAATCGCATTTACTCCTGTTGTTGCCATTAAAAAGCTGGTTGGCTCAAGTGGACTGCTAACTATCCACTTGATTCATTCGTCCACATAGTGAAAACAAATTATTTCTCTGAATATTTCTTGCTTTTGGAGCCTCTTCTTTACCTTTTTTCGTACATGTATGTTTTATTTTAGAGCAGATTTATTCTATATTTTCTAGCAAAGTTACATTAATGGTACTTGCTTTACATATTTCATGCTGCTGTGTTAAAGGGGACATATTATACTATTTTCCAGTTCTATAATTTTATTCTGTGACTCCACGAGAGTAGCTCTGCATGATTCACAGTTGCAAGAAAGTTCCAATTGATCTCATACTGGATGTTATGCAGCATAATCTAAGATATTAGGTCTGGGTTCTTTAATCCCTCCTCCCTAAAATTTCACTCTCTTCTGATTGGTCGGCTTTAGGAAGCTTTTGCTTGTGAGCATCGCCTCATCCTCTAGTTAAACTGTAAACCTAATAGGATCATTTCATCTTAATTCATCCAGTTTTTTATGACAGTTTCTACTTGTCCATCTCTGATTTGCCTCATATTTTAAAGAATAAAATATTGATATTTATATACCTAATTTTAGATTGATATGTCAATTACTTTCTGAGATAGTTTTTTGTGAAATTTCCCATCAACATACTTTTCTTTGCACACTGAAATCTGAGGTCGTGTTTCAGTGAGAAATTGCCACTACTTTGATTAGGCTATCAAATGATATTTTTATTTTGGTGGTACGACTTGCAATTTCTGCTCTATACATTATGGAAGTTTAACAAAACTAACTTTTTTCCCCATTTTAATGACCACGTTTTCTATCGTTAAAAGTATTGTACATTTTGTTTTCTATTATAATGACATTCAATTATATATAGTTCAGAAAATATCACCATTTAGCTTGTACATTACCTTTTTTTTGTTAATACGTGCTCAAAGACAGGACTTTTCATGACACCTTCAAGAGTATTTTCCATATTTCAACTCACCCATAATCAAAGACTGTTTAATCTACTTTTCCAAAATTGTAGATTCTGAATCAATGACACGATAAGAAATAACAGTAAAACCTTCAGGCTTTTATTTTTAATAGTTGCTGAGATACTGTCATCTTCCTGCACTGTCTGTTACTTGCATGCTGGAGTACATCAAATATATATTACTACTTCAGTAAATTGTAAATCCGACTCTGGTTTTGACAAAAAGTTGTAAATTAAGTGTTTGAAGCTTTCTGAAGTTTGAAAATTTTTCCTAACAGAGAACAGAGCTTACCTTTACATTCATGTGTGATATTATTTCAAACTTTGGTTACATTTAATGCAAACACTTAACACTGCACCTTTATATACAAGACAGAAAAAAAGAAAAGCACAATATGTCAAAATTTTTATTATTGACCAGTTAAATCCAAAGGTTTGTTTGCTCTGTCTAAACATTCCTGGAGGTCTAGGAACATGATATTTCTTATATTATATGATTATTTATTAAATAACATGTGCATTCAAAATTGAAAGCATAACCTTTTGGGATATCAGGGGCTCCATACTTTACTGCAATCTCTGATCATAAAGTGCATCTGCATCAGGTAAGAGAACTAATAAACAGTAATCAACTATTAACAAGCTTTTTGTTTGCTTTCCAGCTTAATGAAAAGATCTTAAATGATTAAATATAATCATAGATTCAGCTTTTAAATGGGAAATGCAACAGAAAATGTTGACCACCCTTTTGTAAGTAAAATGAACCATACTAAAAGCGAATAAAAGCACATTTTGCTGCATTTTGATGAAAATATAGGCAAAAAGCACATGAATACAGCAGAAATAAAAGGACTACGCTGCAGAAGTGGTTTGTGAAGTCTTTGTAGATCTTTCTGTTTCATTGTGAATCTTTATCATGGCTAGAATCCATAAAGAAAATTGCCGAGAGTCCAAGCTGTCGACAGCTGATGTCCACAGTGACTGGCTTCTCAGAAGCACCTTTAAAGCTTGTAGGGGGTAAATGATAATGAAAACATTAGTGTCTGTCAAAGGACTATTTTAGACCTATGATATAATAGTTAGCAATTCTTATACTGTTTTCAATTTAGAAATCAGACCAATTTTTAAGTTACCTGCACAGAGTACTAAAGATCGACCACTTTGGTTTGTCAGGGCCAATACAAATACAGATCATTAGTCAATAAGGGGACTAATAACCAATATATGGAACTGATGTACATTTGCAAAAAAAAGCGAAAATCTTCTCAGAACCATCCTTAAGTCTTTCAGGGGGTCACTGATAATGAAAACATTAGTAACTGTCAAAAGGATTCATTTAGACCTATGATATAATATTTTAATCCTGTTTTCAATTTACAAAACTGGTTTAGCTTTCATTAGTTTTAGTTGCATGGCTTTGTATTTTTAGGTTTTACTTATTAAAAGAAAACTTTTGAACAATTATTTTTGAAAGCATGTGATTACTTGATGTATAATTAATCACATGGCCTCAGAGTCTTGACCACAGGTAGAAAGAGACATCAGAACCAAAGTTGCATTTTTTGTGTTTTTTTTCTCACTAATTTACATTATCTGTAATTGATTAAAAAAAATTCAATTTTTGAACAAATGCCAGTCAAAAGCAGGATATACTTTCCCTTAATGCATATTTTTATCTACATTTTACCTCCTCCTTATTCCTTCTTCTCTCCCTATACCTCTATCTCTATCAAAGCTGGTACTTGGTAAAAATAACAGGTTAGTACATGCGTGACCTCGTACCAGCTGAGTGCCTGATACTAGGAGCTTCAATCTTTACCATCTTCTTTACCACAGAAGGTTAACGCAGAAGGCTTTGATACTTTGACCCTGTCAGATAACTGCACATCCGTAAGTGCATGTGAAAAAAAGGAAGAAGTTAAGTGAAACACATCATAGAAATGTGATTATGCGAAGATATATGCGTGTGCATTGCTTGGCATGCCAGAAACTACAAACCATCTGACACAAACTGACAAAGGAAACTCTGGAAACTGGAAAAAAAAAATTGTAGAAAAAAAGTAAACCAGTCGAAAGACAAGGATATTCAGTACAATCCTGCAACTTTGTGGCTTTGTACAAATATGTTAGTGGGACACAAATCAATATTCTATCTCCTGTTATTACCTTGCAACACAGAAAGATCCAGAAGAAAGAAAGATCCATCTAAACAGAGCTCTGCTTGTGTTATTTTCTATTACTTTGAAATCACTAAAGGAGGCGAGAGAAAAAGGGAAGGAAGCGAAAGAAGGATGAAGACCGGTGAGATATGAAAAGTTTGTCCATTAAAACTTGCTGTTATTTCTTAGGTTTTTTTCCCCTGACAGCAGCAGAATTGCTCATAAGCAGATTTACATCCAAATATACAAAGAAAAGTAAACAATGAGAGAATCGGATGACAGAAAACAGAGCTCTGGCTTCAGCTCTCCGTTTCCCACCCATCAAACACTTGAGCTTTTCTATACCTCTGCTGTTTTCGCCACTCTCCCACTCCTCCGTTTTATCCCCCACCACTCACACACAAACACCTCCCACCACCTTTCCCTGCTGTTCTGATTGCGGCGGAGATCAGGCCAACCAGCACATCAGAGAAAAGAGAAGGGAGAGGGAGCGCTCAGTCAGTGGGTGCTGCTTGGACAGAGCATGTGGGTGGACTGCAATCAGGCCCACCACCAGCACTAATACGAGCACTATATCCCACAAGCAGAGACAGAGGGAAGATCTGAAATAAATAAGAGAGAAGGAGGGTGGAGAATGGAGACGCCAAACTCTAAGAATATACACCAGAATAGGCAGCAGCATCTGATGTTCATAGTTCTGCCTGAGTTGGATGCCCGAGTAGTGAGGGAGCTGGCGTTGGTGTCAACCATAGCATAAGAGTATTGACGTCCTACTGTGGTTTTCAGGCATGTTGGAATTTCAAGACAATTATAGAAGATGGTACCGATGCCGACTATTGGCGCTCAAGAAAAGCTGACCATTTGGAGCCAATATACACTGATCGGGCATAATATTATGACCACCTGCCTAATATTGTGTTGGTTCCCCTTATGTGGTCAAAAATGCTCTGAACCATTGGGCATGGACCAGAGAACCTCTCAGCGTGTCCTATGAGGTCTGGCACCAGGATGTTGGCAATGGATCCTTTGGGTTCTCTGGGTTGAGCAGTGAGGCCTCCATGAATCTAACTTGTCCCACTGCATCCTGTTGATGCTTGATCAGAATGGGGTCTTGGAAGTTTGGAGGTCAAATCAACATCTTGGGTGATTGTCATATTTCCCAAGATGTTCCTGATTATTTGATTTGATTGATTTGTTTTTGCGATGTGGTGGAGTACATTTTCCTGTGGGGGTATGCCAGTGACATTAGGGATTGTCATTTGTATCAGGGAGTGTGCTTGTTCTGGGACGATGTTTATTTAAGTGTCTAAGTTTCATCAACACGGATGCCAAAATCAAAGGTTTTCCAGCAGTACCAATATGATCAATGCTATTCAGTTCACCTGTCAGTAGTCATGATGTTGTGGCTGATTGGTGTACTAATAATGTTTTATAATGTTTTACCAGCATGTGATAGCAGAGAACCTGCCATTCGTAGTTAATGTCTTCATTAACATGGGTGACTATACTTGAATATGTAAAATAGAAATAGGAGTGATTAAAATATTACCTCTGTTTATGTGGGATCGACTCAGATTGATCAGTTTGTCTGTTCTTCTGGGTGTTTTTTGACTGTAAAGTGTCTTTTAAGGTCAGCCACCACCAAGGAAGGTCTGAAGGTGTGGACGGTGGTGATGAAAAGTCCAGGCAACAGGTGTGCTTTGGGATTCCAGCAGGGAAGCCAAAAGGAAAACCAATGGAGTGCAAAGAGGCCTCATCATCAAGGGATATGATCATACATGAACTTTGCGTTTTCTTTATATGCTTTTATGCCAGTTAGCACCTAATGCATTTAAGACAAATTAACATTCTCCAAGACAGTTTCTTATTGCTACTGGTGAAGTATCACTATTGTTATTACTCAGCCTCATGTTGCCACAAACACAAATCTCAACAATTAACAATGTCATTATTACAGATAACTGAGCCAATGACACATACCTGAATGAAGTGACTATTCATAGTAAATTGTTCAGTTAAACTGAATATAAAAGGCTCAAACCCATATTTGAAGTCATCACTAAAACAGCACATAAGGCCTTACCATTAATATATAGACAGTAGTCTGTGCTGAGAAGAATCACGATATGAAGGCCACTGTGTAGACCTGTATAGCTATGATTGGATATAAAAAGTTGGTGCTAAATTTCATGATAAATGACAGTAAAACAGCCAATAAGCTCTTTAAATGATTGACAAAAAAGCAAAAATATGACCTAAATAAACCCTAAGTATGCGAAGTGAAGGATATATATGCAATACTGTGTCACCACATAAATATAATTACAAAAAACTTGGTCATATTTCAATATTTTTATGCAAGCAGGCAACAAATCCAAAACTTATTTGTGTCTATGGGCATTATCTAACTTATATTTAAATTTTTATTAAAGTTCAAGAAAATGTCATCCATTCTGTAAGACAGTACCCAAAGGACAGGCTCTGCTCAGTTGGTTGAATTTAGTTGTCAAATTATCTTTTTTTCTTTTTTTTGTCAGACAGTAGGAAAATATTCTAAGAACTTATTCATCTGTTGAAAATATCGAGGGAAGTCTGCTTCCTCCTACAAAAACATAACAGCAGGGAGGTATGTTGTCTCAGAGAAATCATCTTGCCGTGGACACACCTGTGGGTACTGTACACCGAGGAAGCTATTTTGTACGAGTCTCACTGGAGAAAACATCCAGAGAGAAAAAGCTGGACGAGAACACAGTGCGAGGTTGTCACCTCGATCACACCCTCTCTCATATTCACTCCTCCTCTTCTTCATTTGTCTTCATCTCGGCAGTGTGTGTTCGACTCTCAGAGTTGTTCCTTTGCTCTCCGTTTCTTTTCTCTCTTTCCTGGTATCTCTGCTGTCTTTCATTCTCCTGCCCACCACTTTATCCCCAGCTCTGCTTGTCTGTCTCCTCTCCCTCTCTTTCTCTCTCCGCTGATTGCGTACACATTCATTCTTCTGCGCTTGCCTGCTCACTAATGGCCGTGGCAGATGTTCTCCCAGGTGTCGGAACAGAACGGCCGGGGCTGAGCCTTTAAAAGCCCTGGCATCAGCACTCTGGCATCAGCACCCCCACCCCCCAACCTCTTCTGGCATCTTCAAACACCCTGTGCTGCTGAAAGACTGCAAAGCTGGCATGTGTAGTCTGTTCTGTCTCTACACACACATAAATAAATATACAGTGAGGAAATGTCAAATTCTCCTGCCTCTGCTGCTTGAACTCGGTGGATGTGTCGGCTTCAGGTGTGTCTGGGCTAGAATGTGATGCAGCCCATTTGAGGACATGCAAAAAAGAAAACTATACATACCGACAACTACAATCTCTAACAGGGCAGCATTAAAGAGGAAAGCCGACACTGGAAGGAGGGTGTGTGGTTACAGGCTGTGAGATAATGAAGAGCCAGTCAATGCAGATGAATGCAGCATTGTGATCAGGCCACCCTCTTCGGCTTGCCTTTCAATCAATCAGCAAGTTATTTCTAAATAGCGTCAGGTTAACTTTCACCTGCTCTCAAGGGACGACCTTTATTTTAAGGTACAGCCAGTGATGTTTGCATCCCTTGGGGGTTGGCTCCATTTCTGCAGGTCAGTTCGGTTTCTGAGCAGCACAGCTGCGGTTAAACTTTTAGACGAGGCGGTCGTCAAATAAGTTCACATTTTTAACTTCAGAAGTAGGGGTATGCCTAGCATCAAAGCAGTTTGAGCTGCAGAAATCGCTGCGGAGTGGCTGGCAAACAAACCTCATCTTGGTAATTTTTTAAAGGTGGTTTGTCCTCTATGTTTGAATGACAAGAAAATGGTAGAAAACAATCAAATAAAAGTGGCATGTGTGGAATACATTATTTGTCCCAGAAACTTTCCATGTAATAAGTCCTAAATAAAATATAACCATGGGTCATTTCAGACATGCACATTAACAGTTCTCATAGGAAAGTTCATTTATGTGACACAGCTTTAATTTTTGGACTTTAGCTCCCTGTAGCAAACACTAGAACCTGCACAGACAGACTGAGGTGTGATAATGGCAGATATCCCAGAGTCTAGAGTCAAAGCAGGTGGATTCTGGGATTCATTAGAGAGGTTAATTAAGCAGCAACAGTGGTGGAGACACTTGCTGGTCAGTGAAGCAGCTGCAGCCCTGGAAGAGCAGAGGGAGAGCAGTGGCTTTTTAGAGTTTAAATTAACTGCTAAATTGTAAGAAGGCAATGAAAAGGTGTTGCTGAGAATGAAGCATGTCACAAATGACAACCCTGACTCCCAGAAACTACCTTTTTATACCACTAAACTCCATTTTCAGACAAGTTTTGATGGAAATATATTTTTATTTTCTAGTCAACACATTTTTGCAATTTATTTTATTGCTTTACTTTCGCTCCTTTTCAAGCAACTGATCATATATTAGATGGTCTGAGACTTGACACCTCTGGTGACCCAGAAAAGGCAGGACAAGCTGCAAACATTCAATGAAAAAGTCATATTTTAACCAAAACCGAGCTGTTTTCCTAATCCTAGCCCTGTAGTTTGGGTGCCCAAAATTAATCAAGCTTCGAACAAGTATATTGTACAGTTATTGTGGCGAAAGTATCAACTAAAGAGTGCTATTCTCCCTGTGTCCTTTCTCCGAGTGTCCCTGGTCCCAGAACTGGATGCTTCAGATCTGCGGTTGCTGTCCCACCAACTGGCCTAGTCTCCATCATGTCCACTGTGGGATGCTGCTGCTGACCTTCCTTCAGCCCACTGCTTCCAGCTGTCCATTTACACCAGTCTACTCTGCATTGCCCTTACTATACTTGATATGCTCATCTACATACTGTTTGAATTCTACTAGCAGCTATATATGTAGTATATTTAATGCCAGAACCTTACACCATAACAGCAAACTTATGAATCAATTTCAATGTTAGCTTGTACTTTGTACGTATCATCTATCTTATGATGAATGTACCCAATTGTGTGTTATATGTTCCTTGTTCCCCACCCTCCTCTTCTCACATCCCTCCCCCTTTCTACCTCTCTACCCCTCTACCCTTCTAACTCTACCCCTCTACATCTCTACCTCTACCTCTACCTCTCTACCTCTTCTGTCCCTCTCAACCCGCCGGCCAGCAGGCAGATGGGTCCCCCCACATAAAGAGCTGGGTTCTACTCAAGGTTTCTCCCCTGTTAAAAGGGTGTTTTTCTTGCCACTGTCGCCTTCAGGCTTGCTCTGGAGGTTCAGGCATATGGGTTCTGTCAAGCGTCTTGGGACAATCTGACCTGTAATTGGCGCTATATAAATAAAATTGAAAATATTTTCTTAAATGCAGCCATGTAGTTTTTGTGCCTAAACCAAAACAGCAAGTAAAAACGAAAATTAAATGAGAATGACACAAATCCCAGCATCCTGGGTGAAGGTATGGATGCTGACTTTCAAACTGGAAGTCTTTCCTACTACATCACAGGTGCAAAAGTATGTTTCTTTACAAAATTGGCCAAATTACACCATTTATCACAGAAAGAAAATGTAAAAGCAGAGAGAATTGTCAGATTTTAAACTCTGTCAGGAAAATTAATTAAACCCTAGATTTAAAATTGGTATATTATTCTACATGTCTTATTTAAAAAATTGCCAAAATTAAACTGCTGCAACCCCAAAATTTTGCATTTCTCTCCACAATCATGAAGCCATCAGTGACTCAGCTGCGACCAGTAGTCACATGACAAAAAATCAGAACGTTTGTTAAAATAATTCTTTTCAAAACATAAATGAGAAGGCTGTTTTGTGGTATATGTCAGGCCTGCCACTGCAGGCTCTGGGTAGGGCCCCTCCTTCCCCTTTTTGTTTGCTTCCTTTTTAGGTATGTGGGGCATTGAGGCGGCGGCAGGTGAGGGCAATCCTGGTTATCAGCAGAAGCAGGAGCAGGTGTGCCTGAGCCCATCAGTCTCCAACCTCTACACAATATAACCCAGCTCCATTCATCATTTAATGCTGGATTGTGAATGCCTACAGTCAGTCTCTGACCATTTCACTCTAGCCGTTGTTCCTGTAGACCAGTGTTTCTCAAATAGTGGGGCGCGCCCCCCTGGGGGGGCGCAGAGGCATGTCAAGGGGGGCGCGGGCGACTGGGAGGAAAAGGTCCTTCAACACGGAACTAGTTAGCTGAACTATTGTTTTAATGTCGGCCTGTTTTTCGCGGCGTACAACAATACTGAAATTGTGCTGGCCCATAGACTGTATATGCCATAGATATAAAAAAATATTAATAACAATGATCTTCTGTATATATCTATGGTATATGCACTGGCCGTTCAGACTCCGAAGTACAGACTCCTGAGAACGGGAGAACGCATCGTTAATGTGCAGTCGGAACACCAGCGTACTTGATCACGTCACATACTCGGCTCATCTCCTCCGATTATTTTTACCAGCAATGTCAAACATACGGCCTGTGGGCCAAAACCGGCCCACCAGACAGTCCATTTCGGCCCGCGGGACGACTTTACAAATGATAAAAATTACAACAACATTAACTGTAAATTTGTAAAGCTGTAAATTTAAAATAATTTCTAGAACTTGACAAGTTGTTCTGATCATGAAGTAAAATACTAGATTGTTCAGTTGCAGATAGCTGTGACTGAATGTTTTGTGTTTACGTAGATAAACTGTTATCTGGCAGTTACAATGCATGTGTAAATGATGAACTGAGGCATAATAGGCTACTGTTGAAACTGAACTTGTTTTCCTTAAGAAATTTCAGGTTCATAATATTTTGTAAAAAGATAGTTCATTAAATGTGAATATTTTCAGAATGTACTTTTTTGAACTAAAACAAAGGGGAAAAGTTGGAGCTGTGGTTATTTATAGGTTATTATGCTGTGATTTTACTGGTGGGGCCCACTGGAGATCAGATTGGATTTATGTGGTCCCTGGACTAAAATGAGTTTGACACCCCTGATCTTTACTGTGAAAAACAACAAAATGGAATCAGATAAAATAACACAGCCCTGCATATTCATGTTTTCACAGTTTCATATATATATATATATATATATATATATATATATATATATATATATATATATATATATATATATATATATATATATATATATATATATATAAAAATATATATATATATATATATATATATATATACATACACACACACACACACACACACAAAGTTATTGAGGGGGCACAAAAGTTTTTTGTCCTCCAAAGGGGGGCCCGACAGAAAAAATTTGAGAACCACTGCTGTAGACCTTCAGTAAGCCTGTTTCTGCTCTTTTGTAGTCTGGACCGCTAACCTGCTCCTGCTGACCACCCTTTCTGGCCTCTTTTGGCTCCGTCAACATCTCACCTCTGGGCAGTCCTCTGGATCACCTTAGCCACTTCTGAATCTCCATCGGTGCCTTCATCTGCTGTCGCACCCGTGACCATCCGACACCAGCCCCTACAGAACCCCCTCCCTCATCTAGTCTAGTGTCTCTCTGTTCCCTAGTTGTCTAGCTGCCAGTGTGTCTCTGTCCGAGCAGTCTCAGGTATAGATTAGAATCTTGTATGGTTGTATAAGTTAGTATATTGTTTTCTTGTCCACTCATAGGGTGGAGTAGTTTCAGTCTGGTTTCCCGGCTTTATCTTGTTCTGGTTTGTATATTGTTCACAGTAGTCCCAGTGCTGACTTTTGAGCGTAGTCGTCTTAGTCTAGTCATTTACTACAGCTACGGTAAATCTAGTTTACGTACCTTGCTATTCAGAGTTTCTTGTGAGCGTAGTCGCTCTTTAGCTTTGGAACTTTTAGTTTCATGACATCTTTTTCTAATGTAAAGTATCTCTTAGTGAGCATAGTAGCTCATCTGTTTTCTTTTTGTAATTCCTGCTTAGTGTTTGCAGAAGTCTTGTAGAAAATTACTTTAGTAGTTTTACTGTTCTGGTTTTCCGCTTTCCTGCTCAGGTCATACCTGCTGTGGGTCAGTTCTCCAGTTAGAATTACTCTGTTAGTCAGCCAGCTGCTAGAGGTGCTATTGTACTTAGTTGTAGCTTTTCTTAGTTTCTACTTCCCCTTCCGTGTTAACGCATCCACTGGGAGTTGTAGTCTTGTATATTTCTCTTGTTGTAAATAAATCATTGTGTCCGCATCTGCTCGACTCCTCTTTCCTCCGCCTGAGCCTCAGAGAATTCGTAACAGTATAAGAACATAATTTTGTACAGACAGGGATGCAAATGAGCATAGCGGTGAAACTCTAGTTGTCTGTTCTTTAGTACTAATATTCTATTAAGAAATGTGATAATAAAATGTCTTACTGACAGCATAAAACACTACTATTTAATTTGCTCAGTGGGGAATTGTTGGATTTCTCTATATCATAATGTCAAAAGGTCTTGTCCTTATTATGGTATAAACCTGAACAGAATTTTTCTAGGAGTGTAGTGGAGTCCAGGTATTGAGTAAATGAACAAATAAATCTTTATCACCACATTCTAAAGATGAACTCGGAGCACTGAGTTCTAATCACTGATGACTAAAATATCACACTTAACTGTCACCTCAGTCATAGTTCACAGTACCTGCATATAAGCATACAGAAGGAGCATAAAACCCACAAAACAATCCAATTACAGCAGAGAAGGTTGCTGAGCTACAGATGGACTCTTGCGTTGTCCTTGTTTTGTAATGAACTGAAATGCATGAAGAATCCAAGGCCAAACTGAGGATAATCACCTTAATATCGTGGCATTATGAGCAATGCAGTGTAGCTTTGACACTGCTACTACCATTTTTCTGTTTATATTTGCAAAACTAATAAAATGTGAATATGAACTTCAAAAGAAAAACAGTTACATAGTCAATAAATAAGCATTTTTGCACCGAAGTGAGTAAAAAGAACCTATCAATCCACCTCTACTGTGCATTTGACATCTGGATGTGCCGAGGGTCATATGGGAGTGCAGACAGCTGAACTCATGTTTCAGATGGTACAGACAAACCCAATGTGCACAATTTAATAGTCTCTGACAGGTAGTTTTGATATTCATGTTGTACATCGTTGTTTTTGGAATCCAAACTAGATGCCTTTTTAGCTGCAACAGAGGTTCCAACTGGCAGGTGGGTGATTTGTTTTTTTAGTGGGTTACACAACAAAAGATGAGGGAGTATTTAAGGATGCCGCTCTTCTCTGTCTTTTTGGACAGGTTTCGTTTACTGGCAAATGAATGCCGGGGTACAGACCCTCCTCTCTGCTTCAATGGGCAGTTTGTATAATTTTGTCATTGATTTCAGCCTTGGCATACCAAATGACACCTCCGCATTGGCCAGAGTGGAGAAGAATCTAACTCATTTAGCCCTATAGCTCACATTAAGCTGAGAAAGTGTGTGTAGGAGTGTGCGTGTGTGCAAGGGAGAAGGAAAATTTAGAGACTTTAGTATGTTGGAGTGTGGGTATTTCTGTGTACTTGCATGTGCGTTTGTGTGCTTGGAAATGTCCTAAGGATGTTAAGATGCCAGATGCCTTTTTCGGGACAAAGAGAACAGCTTCATGGAGCTGCAGAGAACAACAAGAGCAGGGTGAAAATAAATGAAACCCCACACAAGTCAACTTCTCTCCTCCAGAACGCGACAACTAGGACATGCAGACAAAGGGTGCATTGATATCTGCAATGACACACGGGTGGCAGCTGTACACATCATGTCATTCAGTCATGGCTGCCGTGAAAGGAGACTTTGTCAGACAAAGTCGAGTGTGCTGACATGCTTTCATGTCAGCACACTGCGTGGAAACATAGTGTAAAGTAATGCAAGGGAAATAATAACTGATTCTGTAAGCTGTTCTTGTTTGTTTTAGATTCAGAAATTAACATTACACAAACCTGGCAACAAAAGGCCAATGATGGTGTCTCACTTGAGATAGAATCGGTAGATCTAAGCTGCATACTGTTCTTCAAAGCACTATGTACATCTTTAGACTGATATCTGATATCAGTACCTTTATTTCAGCACACAATCGTCATGCACCATCGCAGTGACAATTATGTCTCTTCCTGTCTCTTTACCTTCTCAATCCTACAACCTGCCGATTTGAAGACACGCTGTCAGTACAATACTGACAAAATGACACTATTCATCAAGAATTGTTGGATTTTGAACTCAGATGGTCCTTGAACTAGTCATGATGTTCAGTGATGAAAATTAACCAAATCTAAGGTTAAAAATCAGAATGTTTCAACAAATCTATTTATTCTGCATGTGTTGTTTAAAAATTTGCCAAACATTATCAGTCCAGAGTTATCAGATTCTGCAAAAAATGAAAAATTCAGCCTCAACTTCTGCAACTTTTAAAGCGGTCAGTGACTCAGCTGTGACCAACAATAACAAGACAAAAATTCTGAGACTTTTTGGCAAAACTGGACTGAACTGCAGGCAGTGCAGCAGATAAGAGACAAGTACATTAACAAATTAAAAATCTTATTACTAAGACGCGGATAGTATGTAGAGTCACCCTTTTTGTCCCTTGCCTGCGGGCACATAGAAAAAATGTTGTTATTCCAGGTTTTGTCATTATTGGTAAATAAATAAATAACTCAACTTTAGTTTTTAAAAATTTTTTCTGATTTATGGCATTCTAAAGTTCATATACGAGACGCAGGAGTTCTGTCTATTTCTAACCATGGTTTTGTGTCCATAGAGGTGCAGGATTTTATATTGCCGTGAAAAATGAGCCCACATTGAGAAAAATGTGACAGAAACACAAAATGTTTAGAAATTGCTCAGAGTTCAGAGGATTAAAACAGACATTTCTGTGCTGGTTCACTTGAAGCAAATCTGGCATTAGATATTTTCTAAGTCAAATATTGAACAGCAGTATTTTTAATGAAAGACCCTACCAAATTCCCACTACCCACGCTGTTTGCCTTCCAGTCTTTAATATCTAATGCAGCTTTTCGTATTTATCAGCAAGTAATTGTCAAATCTCAAATGGCAGAGTTTCTCTTTAAAAGCTCTTAGAAACAGACAACAAGCACAACATGTTCACAGTGATGGACAAGAGAAAGATTGCCATCTTGGGACACTTTCACTGTCCTCAATTACAGCAAATATTTGCAAGGAAGGTGGAAAATCTGTCTCGTTGCATGGCATGTGCTTCGGAAAATTTATACAAGAACAAAAGCACACATCATTTGTAGTCTAAAACATTCAAAAACACCACGATGGTAAAGCAGCAACAGTGGGAGTGTCATGGTACCTGCTCCAGCTCCTGTTTCTCTCCTTCTTCCTCCTGTTTTCTCTGTATCTGTCTCATTTGATCTGTCTCTCTTTGGCTCCCTCTGTCTGTCTGTTATCTCTCCCTCCTGTCTCTCGCTCCCTGTCACTTGCCCTCTTGCTCTCCCTGCTTCACCTGCCTGCACTCAGCTGATTACTGCAGGTGACACGCATTGCAGTAATCATCTCACCTGCCCACAATATCACCTGCTCACTATTTAAGCCTTGTTCATTCACATACTCTCTGCTGAATCATAAAGATGCACATCCTCACTGAGACTCTGCGTCTCCACTTTTGGATTTCGTTTTCCCCACTGGATTACCCTACATGGACTCTGATCTTCTCCCTGATTCTTGCCTGCCTTACTTCTGTCTCCAGCCTGTTTGTCCTGTCTCATCTCCATCTGCCCCTGGATTCCCTCAGCCTGTGTTCCCCCTCTGTGTTCAGTTTCCCCATCTTGTGAGTACCCCTCCTGAGCTTAGTTTTGTTAATTCAGTTTAGTTTTGTAGACTTCTGTTTTTTGTATTCATAGTGTTGGTTTGTAGAGTTTAGAGTAGTTAGGTTTTGTTCTGTCCCCCTAGTTCAGTTCTCCATTTATATATTGGTTTAGTTATCTGGATAAATAAAACTCATTCATTTATTCACTTGTCTGCCAGTTTTCTCTGTGTCTGCGCTTGGTTCTCCAGCTCCCCCCGTAACAGGGAGAACAAACATGAATAATTGCTTTTTAACTGCCTAAGCATATAGAGCATGTCGTTATATTTAACACCTGTGTCTCCTTCACTTATGTACAGTTAAAATGAATTTCTTTAGCTTTAATGGAATCAGAATATGTAATTATATTTGCCTTCCAGCAGTGGAAAACTGGCAAAAAGAAGATATCCTGCAGTCACTTGAAGCACAGAAGCTATGCACTATCTGGGTTAAACAAAGGCTGCTTCTCTTTACCCAGTGACAGTGATATACCGGTTAAGATTACACAGTCCCATAGAGAATATGGAGCTTGTCATTTCTGATGTGTGATGCAACTGTGCAGCAACCCTGTGCCCCAGAGCTAACGCTTCTGACTACGCCAAAGCTCCTTTACCGCACAAAACACACATTACAGACAATAGACTGAAAAAAAGAGCCAGCTCCATCTGTGGCTGCCCCCTGGACTCCATTGATGGTGGGAGAGAGGAGGGCTCTGGCTAAACTGTCGTCTATCATGGGAAACGCCTCCCACCCTCTGCATCAGACTGTGAACTCCTTAAGAAGCGCCTTCAGCAACAGACTGGTTCACCCTAAATGTAAGAAGGAACGTTTCCGCAGGTCGTTTATCCCAACATCAGTCAGACTTTACAATGCTGCCATATAACTGGTCTATCTCTGTTACTGCTGTACTTTTTCCCTCACATATACATACCACTTATGTGCAATAACTGTTTCAACCTCATGTAAATAGTCTTCTTAAAAAAAATCTTTTGTGTATATAATGTTCTCTGCATTTTTGCACTGTGTGTAATGGTGAACTTTCCCCACTGTGGGATCAATAAAGTTTATCTTATCATACCCACAGGTGGAGGACACAAACAAGTGCATGTGTCTAAAAGCAACATTACATTTTCTGCAACACAGGGGATGATTAAAAAATATTTGTTGATTTTTTTTTTTTTTTTTTTTTATTTCGGCATATGCACTGGAGATAGTTTAAGCTTGTAAATAAATATCACTATATTTGAGTTTTACAACACAACAGCGGTTTTGCCCTGTCCCCAGTCTGGTAATATTTGAGTCCTGTTGAAAAGCAGTTTGAATTAGCAACTGCAGATAAATGGTTGTTGTGGATCAACAGACAAAAAGCATCGATGGCAGAAAAAAAAAATCTAAGAAATGAGATTTCATATTACTGCCAATTATGTTCAATTTGAAATGTGATGCCTTTATCTTTTAAAGAAAAACTACAAACAAAACTACTCAAATTGTGAATTTCATCAAAAGATATTTGTTACATTTCTCATTTAAAAAATCCACCAAAAATAAACCATTTACAGTAAACAGATTCTGTAAAAAAAATTTTTTTAAAATTCTTCGTTTCTTGGCACAACTAATAAACCATTTTTATTTCACCTGCTAACAGCCATGTAACAAAAATTCAGGGACTTTTTGGCTAAACTGGAGCAATTATGAACAAACTATGAAAACATAAAAAATTTAAATTAAAAATGTCCATGGCTTATGTAGTCACCTTTTTTCCAGTATGAGTAACAACTGTTGGAAAAATGTTGCATTTTTCCAATTTTTGTAAAATAAATGATCAAGGAAATCCAACTTTGGCTAAATTTTTTTTGCAATATATTTATTTTCTACAGCATCAAATATATTTTAATTTTTTAATGCTTCTAACCTTGGTTGTGTTGTTTCCATATAGCAGTAAGACTTTACATTGCTTTGAAAATGAGCCCACAGTGAGGAAAAATGTGACTGAAACAAAAAAAATATATATAAATAAAAAATTGCCCGCAAACTGCTCAGACTATCAGAGGATTAATGTGAACAATGTGAAAACCCCAGCACCGAGTGCTTCTGGCATAACTGTCAATTGATATTGACAGTTATATTTTAATTTAGCCAACAAGATTCTCAAAATGTTCAGCTTTCAACTAATCCAGACAACAACTGTAAATTTCATTTTAAAGAACTGTTTTATGGTAACATCACATTTTTATGATCACCTGGTATTACTTCTTTGGCTGATGAGCAAACCGTAATAAAAATTTCAATTGGCCTCATTGAGAGATTGGATCTGACTGATAGGACGATCATGAAAAAGCTTTTTGCAAATTCTGTGAATCTGATGAAAGCAAAAGAGGAAAGGACCGCTGTCCTGCTGCTACGCTGCTCCCAACGTTTGTCTCATTATCAGAAAGTCTTTGTAGTGTCAGTAAGCATGTTTGGTTTAAAAAGTTAATCAAAGCCATGACACAGAACTGTCTGTGGACGGTTCAGGCTGAGGCTTTTAATTCATTCTATTAGATTTCTGGGATGAACTCTTCCCAATGCATCTAATCAGATAATGTTGGGCTCACCAGAAGTCATCAAGATTTTACAAACTTGTAATGAATGAATGAGATCTGCTCTTTTCGACACACACAGTCTGGCATTCTTCAATCCTTTATGGGCTCCTCCTGAGTACATTCAGACTTTTAGCCAAAACTTGACTTTATATCCTAAAAATGCACTTAGAACCAGGCCTACAACAGGCTAAATAATTGTACTTATTGACTCATTATTGAAAAAGTAAGTTGCCTTCTAGTTAACGTCTATTTTACAATGGATGTTGAAGCTAAAATGCTGAATTAAGACTTAAAGATGCTATTATTACAGGGATATTGCTGGATTAGCAGCTACCCTTGACACTAAAATTGGGTCAAATAAAATAAATAGTGCAGTGTAATATCCAATAAAGAGCCCATACTGTGGTTATTGGGATTTTCCCTTTCTTTTAGTGCTTTTTCTATGCATGTGAAAAGTCTGCAAACTTACAAAGCTGAAGTCCATGACAAAGGAAGCTGTTCTCACCTACAGAAAACACTTCTTTTTCTCCAGAACACCTCTTTGAAGTTTAGGTTTTTCTTCTGTTACTTATCTACATCACCGTGTCACACATTTACATAATGTTTTCCCATTTAGCTAGTTTAACTTATCCTAAAACAAAGAATGAACAAATGCCTTGCAGTTCAAACTTATTACTCTGCCGAGGAACGGTGGAGTTATGTGACAATCGGCATACGTTTGTCTGTGAATCTGTCTGTCTGTGTGAAACATTACTCAAAAACGGACCAGCAGATTTGGATGAAATTTTCAGGGAAGGTCAGAAATGACACAAGGACCAACTGATTAGATTTTGGCATTGATGCGGCTTAAAGTCTGGATCCACGGATTTGTTAAAGATTTCCCATTGGGAGATATAGCTGCCAGCATGGTGTCGCTGTAACCATGACAACAAATGAACACTGTGTCAGTTACCCACTGACAATCACATGATTGAGATCCTACTACAAAATGACCATGATTTATCAGTTGGAAATCATACAAGGAACAAATGATTCAACTGTGGGGTGTTTCTGAGTCCCATCAATTCCTGCAGCCTGCTACATATATTTAGGTCACGCAATGTAGCAAACCCCAGCCAGACAATGGTGAAGCTCCTGAAGTTTCACAAAGTCTTTATTTACGTTCAGCCGTCAGCCTTATTTTGAACACAAATTCTAGCTTGTCTCCATTGCAGGTACGTGCTTCTAG
The DNA here is from genome assembly GCF_022539595.1 of Amphiprion ocellaris. Lineage (NCBI taxonomy): Eukaryota > Metazoa > Chordata > Actinopteri > Pomacentridae > Amphiprion > Amphiprion ocellaris. The sequence continues at coordinate 24,335,729 of NC_072776.1, read as the reverse complement.
TGTAATACGTGTAAGTATAGACACATCCTTTGCTAGACAGCAACAGCATGGAACCGTTTTCTTTCATATTTATGTGAATTTCCGGACTTTTCGGCAGCGTCTTCATCATGTCAAGAAACTGCTTCTTAGATAACCATTTCCTGTGCTGCTGGAATGGTGACAAAATAAAAGCCTGTAGCATTATAAATACACCTTCAAAATAAAAGCATGGAGGTAACGGTTATTTTAACAGCAGCAAAATAAGGGCTTGCCATAAGTGATGAACTGATCAACAGATCTTTATAACAGTAATTTACACGCAATTCGGTATCCATACATAATGTGCACATGGATAATACAGCCTGTGCTCAGCACAAGGTAATTTTTTATTCAAGATTTCATCCGTCGGAAATGATACATCAACTGAGCAGCCTTGGCGTAGTACTGCGCTGTCTGAGTGCTTTTCTTGTTTCCTCAATAAGATACTTGTGCTCTTCTCTCTGTCTTTCTATCTAACCAACTGTGCCTCACTTTCTTTGGGGCAGCTGACAAATCAGAGCAGGCTGATGGTGTCTTAAAGAGACAGGAGTGTACAATTATGTACAAAATGAGCAAAGCAATGTGTTATCCGAATATGGCATGTAAATCTAGAAAAACAAAAGACAGAAGACGATACTTCAATATTCCAGCATTTCAAAGAAATTCTGGACCTCAAAACACACATGCAAAGAAGATATTTTTTTTAGCAAAGTAACTGCATGTGACCGCAGGCAGTGAACAACACAGATCAACACTACGAAAAACAGAATCAGAGCTACCAGAGAACCACTCAGACACAGTAAGACTGGTTGTTCAGAAACCTAATAATGAGTTTCACAGTATTTCCTGTATCCTCTTAATCATCATTCTGTTATTTAAAGGATTCTAATCACATAATCTGACAATGTGAGAATAAATTTAGTCAAGAAACAAAGAGAGAGACAGATATTTACAAAGTTTAAAGTCACAGGAATAAAAAAAACCCCAAAACTTTGCACTTACCTGTATGAGCGACATGTTATTGAGGTCCAGTCTGAACAGGTAGTTCCTGGATTGAGGAGAAAGGAAAAGTATATGTGTGAGTGACTGGCCTCCATCCAGGAAAATGTGTTTAGCAATGCAGATTAAGAGTTAGAGAAGAGCTGTTGTCAGCTTAACATGGAGCCCATTAATGGCCATACTTTAACTGTCCATTAGTCTTAGGTTATTGTTTTAACCTTTATGTAAGTCTCTGGTTTTGCATGTTTGTGCAATATTTGTTGTATTCTCATGCCAGGTCAAACCAGGCAAAAGTTTAACTTCTATAATCTTATGAGAATGTGAACACACAATCGCACACACTACTGCGGCATGACATATCTTCCAAATTCATCCCTCCTGCCAAATCCAAAGCTTGACATGGTCCAGCGAAACCTCAGCAGAGCACTTTTGGAGCGTCATTATTCGAAAACCGCACTATATGAGTGAGTCAGAAAGGGTATCACATTCTCAGTAATATGCTCTGTGGGGTGAAAAGCTGAGTGGATTTACAGTTTCTTACCTGGCACCCACAATAAGCTCATTCCTACTCAGGTCAAGGGTGAGCTGGGAGTAGTCTCTCACACCAGGGTGGGAGAAAGTGGAAATCCATGGGCTGAGAGCTGCATGAAAGGAGGAGAGGGAAAAGGTTAGAAGAAGCTAAATCATGTCAGAAGATAAAAGCAGCAACATTTAGAGATGAGAGTTTGCTACCTGCATACAAAATCTCTATCTGTTGGTATTTTCACGACTTGCTGATTAATAAAATTCATAACTGGAGTCATTTATTGAGCAAAAATTGAGGGTTTTCTTATCATATATCTGAGGGTTCTGGATTGTTGGTTAGAATACACAAGCAAATTGAAGTTGTCACACTAGAAACATAATGTAATGGGATATTTTTTAATTATTTTTTGACATTTTTCAGACTAAATGGTTAAGTGATTATTCACAAGGATGACTAATGCACAAGTCATCAATGAGAAATATTGTTATTTGCAGCTGTAGCGCTGAAAAGTGCAAAAATCCTCCTGCTCTGTGATAGCGTTTCAGACCGAGGGGGACAAAGCTGTCCAGGGCCACATCCAGCACAAAAGTCCAGATCCAACCTGACATTTGGACAAACAAAGCTCTGTGTGGTGCACGAGGTGGAGACCTCAGCGCTTTTTGACACTAGCATTTACAAATCAAAATTTCAAAGCAGCAGAGCAGAGGGGTCGCACAGCAGGGCTTTTAATGTCACATTGAAAACTGCTGGAAAAGAGCATTTTCTCTCCAATCTCCGTGTGACCCAAAGTGCAGACCTTTAAACGAATTTCACCACATGGAAGTTTGTGCAGCATAAAGGGGTTTGCTGCATTTCTTGTGCTGTACACAGCATCACAGCAGTTAGCTCAGACTGAGATTCCTTTAACAAAACTTGAAAAGCTGAGTCGAGTAAAACAGATAAAAGCTTTGCAAAGGGGGAAAGAATGATGATTCCAATACATGGCACGACTGTGAATTAATATTAAACAGCATTAATTAACTTTATGATTGTACTGTAGTTTGCTATACTGTTAGATTATCAGAACGTAGAAAATCCAAACCAAGAATCTCATCCCAACGACCACGTGACAGTTTTTGCCTCACCATTAATAACTATTCATTAGGGAAGCAGTCATCAAACATTTAAAACCTTAAACCTTCATTTTCTTGAAACATTAAAGTAGGTGGTAAAAGCTTGAGGCTTCAGGCACAAAATTACATCAAAGTATTGAGGAAAAAGTGAGAGTGAATAGTAAAATTAGTCTCCATCATGCACAGGGATGGATTTGAGGATTGATGAAGCCCATATGGCTCCATCATCTGGAAGCATAGCTGAAGATATAAATGATAGAAAGACAGAAGGCTGCAGCTACAATGCAGTATGCTGCTCCTTATTTAAGATACAGATGCAACACACAGAGTTAGAGGAGAGACACACAAAAACACACACGTTGTTAAGAGTATTGACAGGGAACTTGAGAGAAGTGAGTTTTCTGCCAGATGTGGATCTGAATAGAGGAGCTGCTGTCAGATTAAACTTTACTCTGGGTTTTGTAGTTGAGAGATGCGATCAAGGCTGAATGAGTGGATCATTTTCAGAGTAAACTTAATGGAATTAATAAGAAGAAATTAAAGGAACTGTATTACAGTTGTAATGAGATCTCTGTTAATCTATTCTTGTCAAACTGTCAAAATGATGTGCTTCTTTTAACCATACAAGCCCTGGGTCATTTTCAGGGTAATTTCACGACCTTTACTTTTAACTTGGACATTGTAAGAGACACATGTGGAATCTTGTTTTCATCTTTTTTTGTCCCTTCATACATTTTCTTTGTGCTATTTTTTTTGTCGTCCATGCCCAAATGATGCGGCAACTGATTGGATTTGCATTGGTAAGAAACCAGGTAGCGCATTTGGCTCATCTCTTTGTCCAGAAACTACGTTTCTATAAAACTAAACATTATATTTTGATAGAAACATCTCTTTCTCCTGGTTTAGGTTCGTTTGTAATGGATCACATGTACCGGGCCTAGCCTAGCCCCACCCCCTTCAGACCATCCGCTTCCCCCCTCCTTCTCCAGTTGTGAGTTCCTGGCCATTGCTGGTGTTTATAGTTATTTTGTATTAGTTTCGTGAATAAAACCTATTTAATTTCAACCTGCCTGTCGCCTGCTCTGTGTGCTTCTTACTTAGGGTTCGCCACTCCCCCGACACTGTAACATCACAAATGCATTTCTTAGTCACTTACCCTTGCCATTTGTTGTGATGCTTTCTAGCTGTTGCTCCTTTCTATCCAACTGATCATATATTAGATGGTGTTATCTCAGTAATCCAGAAAATGAAGTAACTTCACACAAGGGTCATATTGTGACACCAATAAATGATGTTTTCATAAGTCTAGCCAAGTAAATTTGGTGCTGAAACCTAACAAAACACATGTTGCCATTTGTTTCATTTCAGAACAATCCAGGCTATTCAGATCTTCCATCATTTAATAAGATAATGCTTTTAGATTTCTTGTTTTGGCCTTTGCATCAAGGAAAAGTTGTTGTGCTTTTACACCATAAAAATTTGGCAGTGGATATATCTTTTCATAATCATGTAAGGGAGAATATGACAATATTAAACCCATGACCGTGGGATACTGTATGACAGATATTGTTGAGAAAATCTATAGATATGAATGTCTCCCCAATGGCCACATTACTTATGACTCGAAGATTATCTATAGTTTACTTGTGCATTTTGTATTTGTCATCTAACATGGGATGTAATAGCAGACATATGTTGGAGACAATGCAGAAATTTCTGGGAATTTCAAGAGCAGATTACTGTTTGGTGTACAGAAAAACAACTATTATCATCAGAGGACTTACTTTGGCTGTTAACTTTCATATGCAGTAGGCCAACATTATGAAATGTTAGACTTCGTGACTTATTCATCAGAGAAGCCGAAATGTGAAAATGTGCAAAGATGATTACTTTACATAAATGCAATCTGTCTCCATACCGTTATTACCTCAGAATGTACAAATATGCAACAAGCATAATTACAAAGCTCCAGTTTTGCTCTTTCTTGTGATGGAATAATAACATATAATTGCACAGGTCTGCACTGCATAGATAGTCACTTCTTTGCAAGTTCAGGAGTCACTTAGACAAAGAGTAATGGGTGTGCAGATGGAAGTAAACTCAAAATAATTTTTTCTTGCTGACACTTTGTTGCACAGACGAGCAAATAGCAGTGCTGGAAAAATCAAGCTGATATACGCTGCACCTCGTTGCAATAAATACTTGGAGAGCAATTCAACCGAGAAGAAGGGAGGTGGATGCAAAGTGCATCTATCAAGCTTTAAGGGTTAATACTTTCTCATGTCTCTACTCTGTCTGTGGCAACAAAAAGCTCAGTAGTTCCTGAAAACAGTGGCACAGTGCAGTTTTTACCAACTGCTACACAAATAGGAGTAAATCAGTTTTATTAGTCGACAAACTGAACACCTGCTCAGTAAGATCTGGTGTTCTGACTGTAGATGACCCAACAAGTTCTGATAAAATGCAAACTGTTGCATGTTCTTGTACCAATAATATGGAATTTGCAGTGCTTGTATGCAATTTACACTGAAAAGACCAACAAAAAAAGAGAAAAAAGTGATTCAATTTGATTTAGTGGAGAAAACAGGCCTTGGATAGGACAGAAACCACAGATACAGGAACAGATTGTAATCTACAGAAAATCACAATTTCTAACCAATTATTGTTGCTTTAAGGTAACATATGTACTGTTTGTGGTGCCTGGCAGCTCAGAAAAGTGCCACCATGTGCACTGCCAGTAGCGCAGTCAGACATGGCTAATTATATTACCAGCTCCAGCCTCATTAAGATCACAGGAGGAGAAACATGAGCAGTGTATTACTGTGAGGTACAAATTCATCTTGCAGCCAGAGCAGAGAAATAATGTAGTCTTTAAAAATTAACAACAGACTGAAAAACACTTCTACTGACACAGGATTAAATCTCAGATAACCACACAATAAATCATCGCACGTCCCTGTGTTGTTCTAATACGATGCAAATTCTGCAAGAGGCCACCTCTTACTCTCCCTATAAATATTTATACTACGGATATGCACATAGATTGTTTCCAATTTTCACATTCAAGCACGCATTGATGCTTCGACAATCTTTGACATACAGGGCAGGTGTAGGAACCATACAAGGCCGGTACAAGGAGGCGAGCGGGACCATCTGTGCATCGCTGTCTGATTAATGGCTGCAGAGGCCGAAGCTGGAAGAGCAGAGGGGAGTGGAGGACCAACTTTAACCCCACAATCTTATGTAAACAGATCTGAAGTTTATTTAGAGTCCAGGATTTGCATAAAGACGCAGCATGTGTGAACAGAATGTGAGGATGTGTATGAACAGTGTCCAGTAAATGGAAGTAATGAGATCATTAAAATTCTAGGAATCACTTTTTAACCACAAAATATTCAAAATGTTATTAAAACAGATGCTAAAGTTTGACATGTTCAGAGTGCAACTGCTCTGCTGTTTGAATCATCACTAGACAATCATCACTACTTACAGCTGGTAAACCAAAGTGTTCCTGCTCTTAGTTTGTTTATTCTCAGTTGTTTTCCCACTTACATCTACACTTTGCAAAAATCCTCAGCCCTGAATACACCAGTGACTAAACTAGATTTCAATAGTTTGTGATTGGTCAGTTTGCTGTACTTTGTAAATTAAGTTTGTTGTAATTTGCAAATATGATTCTAACAAATGGCTTGACAGAGTATTGTCTTACACTCTCCTCATTACATTTTTTTGGATAATTTTCGCAATCCTCTATGTTCACTTCATGCAGTAATTGACTGGTAAGGACATTGGTAAGAAATGGGTAGATATTATCCTATATCTCTTTTCAAGACCAACCTCCAAGAAATGTAATTTCTATACAACTAAACTGCATTTCCACTTATGTTTTGATGAAAACATCTCTTTTTCCTGGCCTATTTTTGCTTGCAACGTATCACAAATACGTTTCTAATCGACATATCCTTGCTATTTATTGTAATGCTTCCCAACTGTTGCTCCTTTTAAGCCAGTCAAACATATTTTACATGGTGTCACTCTGATAACCCAGAAAATGGAGTAACATGCTGTTTAAAGGTTGTATTTTCGTAAATCGAACCAAGAGGATTTGGTGCCTAAAGAGTAAGTGTTTTCTACAATGTCATATTAGTTGGAGAACCTACGCAGAATGCAATGTAGTTGCACAGGAGCATCATTTTTTCTTTTATTTCCACACATGTACTCCTGTCATTTCATCTGTGGACACAAGAGCATCAACACCTCGAAGGAGAGACTGTCTGAAAGACTGCATCATTACTCCGATCTGAACAATTACTGTGTCTTAGCCCTCTCTCTCTGATGGCAGGCTTTTTGCCCTGCCTTTGTAAGCAGCCACTGCAGAGAGCTGGTTGCATCATAGGAATGTGTTCATTTCAAGCAGACCCTGGTATGAAACTCCATTAAGCTTGTAACAACATTAGATATAATAGAAGGTTACAAAGAAAATGTACCATCTGCGTTCTAGCGCCGATGTTGTTACTGTAAAACATTTATGGAAAACATAGATATCATAATTGGTCATAAAACGTTGCAGGATGCTAACTTTGCCTGTAGACAACACCTCTTTAGCAGCAGAAGTGTTAACATCCAGAATGTGTGTTTCGAAATTCAATCAACGGCAATAACAGTGGACCAGTTCAAGAGCTCTGTCAGAGGTCTCCATTACTACTGCATGCAGGTATAAGTGATGCCTCAAGGCTTTTCTCCTCCTCTTCCAAAGTTATATTATATTACCATGCAGCTTGAGGTGAAAGCACAGGATATACAACTAGAAAAGTGTTGTGTTACAAACTGAGAACAGACACAGAACTGTTGCTCATAAAAAGTCATCTGTAGGGGTAAAATACAGCAACTATCCCACCAGAATCAAGACCAGCCTCCTACGTTCCGAACTAAATATATTCTGGATGTAGCGAGTGATGCCATATTTTTAAAGAGTGACAGACTGTTAAAAATGTGACTTATTTTCCCCATAAAATAAGAGCATATGGCATGAACCATAAAATACGAATGTGCAGCGGAGACACTGATAACAAGAGAATAATTTCCACAGAAGCATTATGCACGTAACAGTAAAAATACAGGAGCTGTTAGTGTTCAGTTCAGAGATTTTAATATGGGGCATAAATCACTTGGAATTCGTACTGTGAACCACGATGCGCACATAAATATTTCCCCACATCGTGAATATCTCTTCAAAAACGTGAAAAACGAATGTGATTCAGTAGCATGCAGGAGAGCTCATGAACCATGAGCTTGTTTACTCTCTTAGAAGGGGCTTACAGCAGCGAGGGGTCTTTCACTGACTGACATTTATCCTCCTGCTTACAAGTGGTTTTATATGCACCGCTCACTCCTTCCCTCATAACTGTCTGGCCGGATGGTGGAGCAAAGAAGGGACGGTAATTCAGAATGAATATGAACGCTTCCTCATGGTTGGCTCAGGAGCCCCCAAGATGGACGTGATGAACGATCATTGTGGTCTTTTTTTTGCCCCCACTTGTGCAATCAGTAGGAAGATGGATTAATGCATTAGTTTGTGTCTGCCACAGGGATGAGGACAATGGCTGGGACACACACATAAATCATAACCTTTCTGTCTTCTTCCATCTCACAGTTTTTAAAAAAAAACAAACATTCAGCTTCTTCCCACACAAAGCAGCATGTGGGAAGAGCGAAGTGGCACCCCTGCTAATTTGACTCACTATTAGGCCGAGTCTGGATGAGGAGCAGTCCAATTTGGAAAATGCCAACATATTAGCGACAGCCGAGGAAATGAAAGCACAACAAACATTGGATCCAAAAATCTCCTGTGTCTGCACAAACTAACTTAGACACACATAAAACCTCACAGCTTAAATACAATCCGATCCATTTATTGTTTAAAACCTAATGGAATGTGAGATTCACCGAAGTCAGAGCTCAGAGAAATGGCTATTTGATAAAGATCCAATCTTACCTCCATCTAATCCCACTAAATTTGAGGCACTGGGCTCATCTTCTAGCTGGCTCATCAAACTTTATCAATCTCTGAGCTGGGCGGATGGTGTCCACTTTTAAGGGCACGGTGCAAACTCAGAGATAGAGGGATTTTTGTGCAGAAAAGTGCATTTCACATAATGGGCATGTAATGAAGCCTCTCGAGACCAAATGTGTCATAAAATGGTTCAAAGCAGAACCTGACAGTTGGGAGAACAACTTGTACCAATTTGGGCTGAAGTGAAGGAACACTTAGTGGTGTCTGATAGAGACATTCAGACAGCAGAGCAGAAATATAGATGCAACCAGACTTAATACAGTGAAAGCTGCTTGCTGGAAACATAACAAAACTGTTTGCCAAGCTTCCTCAGACCTCTATGTTTTTGTGACAGAAAGTTCTCAAATTTTCACAGGCCAAAGACACCTTGGAGAAGAGAAACCTTATAAAACAAACACCTTCTAGCTGCTTACACCAAGCACATCATGAATATACTATAAAACAGATTTTCCAAAGCACCTAGATCACATTTCACGTTTCTTTTTTCCTTCACGATGACAACACTTAAGATCAGTGAGTTGTGTCAGCTCCTGGAGTTGAAGCTGACAAGCAGACTGAAGTGTCATTTTCCACATGCAAACTTGTCCCATTCTTACTATTAATTGCAGTCAGTGTAGTGGATGATGGCTGACGAAGGTACATCATTGGGAAGGGGGAAAATTTTCATAACCAGAAGGGAATTCTGGATCCTCCTCCACCAAGCTGGGCCAAAACTCTGCATGAAACATCTGCTGGAGTTTCACCTTCAGTGTCTGGTCACACGGTAAGCCCAGCTGCTGCTGCTTCTCCGACTGACCAGTGAGGTGACTTGAAGCTGCTACAGCTGGGACAAAAGCCTCAAGCACCCAAATCAGAGAGGTATGACCAGGGACAGTGAATCAGTGCAGAGAGGCAGCTTCTGCTTTCAAAACATGAGAAGAAAAATTGGCAGCTGGGAAAACCTGCCCTCGACTCCCTCATCTGCTACTCCACCGGTCTTTTTTCCAACAATTCAGCAACTTTGGAGCTGAATTCGAGGATAGATGTTGCCTTTGTTAATTGGATGGGTTAAGGCTAACCTCCCTCAGCTTTGCACCTTCATATCCTTTTGTCTGGTTTGTTTGTATTTCGTTAAATTAATCACACTCTTTATGATAGGAGCTAAGCGAAGGATGCGGCTTCGGTGTTTCCTCAAAATACTGACGAGTGGAACATTTACATGCAGGCAGACAAATATGCAGTTCTAATGGACATTCCACAGAAAAAACACTAGCAGGTTGCCTGATTGCAAGATGTAAATCTTCTGCAAAAACTTGGAATTTTTAGTGTAGTTGGCTGCTGCTTGGAGGTGGTTGTTGTTGTTTCCCATAGTGAAGTAGATTTTGAAAACAGTAACACGCAGATAGCAGAAAAGAACTCCAAAACCACCTGCTATAAGCGACAAAAAAGGCCGATTTATACCTGCAGCCTGCATCGTGAGTCAAACTAGGGTTGAAGCTGATGAATGAGTTGAATAAATCTGATAAATACGACATGGAGCTCATAAACCATGAGATCTTTCTGCCTAACTCCAACATCTGCATTAAAGCCTCCCCTTCAGACCTCTACAGACTGACTTGCAAATGGGTCTATTACTCTATAAAGTCTTATAGTCAGGTAAAGTTGTGTTTTTGTCACGCCCTCTGCCCCTGGAGCCAGGTAGTGGCAGTTTGTTTTTCCCTCTTTCCCTCCTCCCTCTATTCTTCTCGCAGGTGGCATGTGTGTTCAGGATTTCGGGTGGGTGTTGCCATTCCAATCAGCCGTAATTGGCAAGCAGGTGGGAGCAATCAGCGATCGGCCGTCTACACCTGCATTTAAGCAGACGTTCAACTCTGTTGACATCGGACTGTTGAACTCGCCTCGTCGGTAGCCTGCGCATGTTTGGCTCACTTATCTTTACCTGTATTTATTTTATTCTCTTGTATTACAGTTTGGGCTGCCTGCCTCCACCTGAATCCACCTCCTCGGAACTGAGTGGAACGCTGGCCTCACTCGGCTCCGCAGGGAAGACAATCTGGTTGGACAGCTTCTCTTCTTGACTGCAGCACCTGCTCATTCTCCTACCTAACTATTGACCCACTGGAATCCCCTTGGCCTTCCCACTGGACCCCCGGCCCTCCTATCGGATCACCTGCCTTTCCACCGGACCTCCGAGCTCCACCGGATCACCAGCCTGTCCACTGAGTCCCATCCAACCCTCTGGACCACCTGCCACACGCCACCCCTCCAGTCGCCACTACCTCCCGGTCAGTTCCATCTTAGTGGTTTCTTCACAAATAAGGTCCTGCTTGATCGTTGAGCCAGTTTGTGTTTCAGTTACTGATAGTTTTTGCTAATTCTAGCTAAGCCGAACTGTTTGTCTTCTAGTTTAAGGTAACTTTGTATTAGTAGTTTTGTTCCTGTCTGGGTTTTACCTTACGTGGGTTGTTAGAATTATTAGTTGGTTTTCTATTGACATTAGTAGTTCCAGTCCACCCTCCCACTAGTAGGAGCTTTAGTCTGTTTTGATTTTGGTTTGATCTGTACTTCTGGTTGTAGTTAAGTCATCCATGTTTGTAGTTCTGTTGGAACAATCTGTAATAAAAATTGTTTCACTTGCCTACCCTTGGTGTCGTGTCTCTTTTCCCTGCTTTTGAGCCTCTGTACTGGAGATTTGTAACAATTTCATGTGAAGTTTAAGTCCCTAATATGTAAATTACTCAGGTAAAATCACACCATAAATAACGGTATAGAGTTTTTATTATTATTTTATCTCTACTTGGTCTGAGTTTTGTCATATTTTAAAAGATACAAACTTACTTCATTAAAAAAAGAAACCTCCCCAAAACATGTTAAACATGCCAACTCTGAAATTTTAGGTAGAGACCTAAAAAAAAGGCTACTTGTTATTAGAGTGACTTGCTGCTACTAAAAAAACAAAGGTTACTTGGCTTGACTAGATCAGACAAACGTGACTGCAATGTTCGAAGATGCTGTGGCATGTTGTCGTGTTACATAAGTCACATTCCAGGAGCCACAGAAAGCAGTTGAAAGCTAAATAAAGTGCAAAATAAATCAAAAGACTTTAACAATAGAATGTAGCTATTCCATCTGCAGAGTGGAAGTGCACAATAATACTACAATACAGTGTAGATGTAGTTATGCAAAATTAAAGGAATGGCAATGGGCAATACAATGAGTTTGAGTAAAAATTTTCAATTAAATTCTGGTTTTACGTTGTCTGTTCACTGGAAGAAATCTTATGAATGAGGAGCAAACAAGCAACGAAAGACGCTCACATGACCTTTAAAACCAAACTGTCTATTTTTGAAAATGCTTGCATTTCTGCACTTTTATTTTTTCATTGTCAGTGTGACAAACCGTTCACCTGACCTGTGTCATGTTTTTTTGTCATTAGTATTATAATCAAGCATCTAGTTGATTTCTCCCCTCAAGTGCTGCGCTGCTTAATGAGCTGTGAATGACAAATATTATACAAAATTGTGGACATCTGTCATCTTCCTTCAGGGCGGAACACAACACAATGGGAACGAGGCCTCGCTGAAAAGAGGCAATATTAAAAATGGTTATCTTCCGGGCAATGTGGTTGATCCAATAAAGTTAAAAGAGGTCACACCGAGACTCGCCGCCGTCGGCCACCTGGCAGATGATTCTGTGAATGAAGGATCACCTCCAGTGTTAATTACCTCACATACAATTGCAATCTGAGTGAATTTAGCCCAACTTGAAAATTACATTTGTGGTCCAGGAATGGCATAGGAATCAATCGGTCCTGCAATGTGCACATTTACATAGAATATCCATTTACAGAAAGGACATTTTTGTGCAAATAAAGCCACATTTCCTCACGTTTTCTAGTCTTGCCGAGTGCTAAAGGAGTAAAACTTTCCCCGCAGTTTCACTCCTTGGCCTTATCTGGCTCAAATCCCTTGAAATATGTTTTGTTTGGTCTTGTTCATATCACTCTTCCTTGCATTCTAGTCTCCACCCCTTGCTTGTCCCATTCTCTACTATCTCTCCTATTATAAGTTTGGATTTTCACTGCAGCTGACTTGCGGAGGGCAACAGTTTGAGAGAAGCTGCTGTGCCTCAGTGGAGTGCGACTCTCCCTCTATCCCTGCAAGCTCCTTCCTTCCCTCCTCCTCCTCCGACTTGACTGAACTCAGATAGAGGGGTCTGCAGGTTACGGGCAGAGCAGGGAAGGCTTCTGGAGAGAACTGGGGACTGAGCAGCCACAGGAGGAATGGCGCCAGGGCCAGGAGGCTAATAGCCTCTCAGTCAGTGACCAGTAAAGATGTCTGTCTGCCTTTCACAAAACCAGTGGTGAAGCAACATCCAAAGCTACTGACAAGTCCGCTGCACTTTGGCTGTGTTAGAAATCTCACAGCAATATTCTCAGAAAGAGTGTGAAAGAGGCAAAGGTAGTGGAGACGGATAGCAAAAGAGACACTGTGTACATTTGCTGCACTATATCTAAGACAGGTGCAAGACAAGGGAGGCACTAACCCCTTTTTCAGATGTGAGGTACGTAACACTGCTGGCTTCATCAATCTGTTAAAATAACAGCAGTTCAGACACTGGTCACAACTGTTGTTCCTTATGGCTTCATTCAGACATAACACCACAGTTTCTGAGAAAGCCACTGGATGCATGCAGTATTTGTCATACACAGATTAAACAGAATGACGTTTAATACATATTATTGCACTAATAAAAAAAAAACTACGTATAAACAAATAGCAAGCTTAGCAAATTGCATAAGTATATAAAAGTTTATTTGTGATTTCCTGAGCAGTGAAAAATCTGCTCATTTGTGACAATATTCTAACTATTAGCAGTGAAATAATCTTAATCTAAGGAAGACTGGTTTGTAACAAATACATTAACTGCAGCTGATTAACTGTGACTGTATGAGACAGTTCACCTGTCTGGGGGAAAGAAATGTGCAACCACTAATCCTGTCTCCATGTCAGGGATTATTTATAAACTAATTAAGTTGCTCTGTTCTGCAGAAACTCTCTTGCTTTGAAAACACTCCTACAGATGTTGATGCTGCAGGTATTTAAGTCAGAGGAAATACTCCTACAAACAGCTGGAAGCAAAAAAAAAAAACAACTTTAATTTATTATTGGTGAGGCTCAGCAATCTGACCTGTCTGGTCTGTAATAAAGTATTTTTTTTTTAATTACACATTTTAGTTTCCAATAGATGTGAAATTGTACAGCAAAGTGAACAAAAATGTTATTTTGTGTATGATTTTGGCACTTTTGTGCTCTCTTTTAGGTTTTTGCATTCACTTTGGTGCTGCAATGTGGAAAAAACCCATCCAGTTTTGCTTCAAACCACTTCAAGTACAATGCTTGAGAGGGCCTATGTCTGGAAATTTTATTAAGTCCAACCTGGTCATGACTTTAATGGAGACATGAAGATGATACATTAAGAAGCCATCATCTTAACAGAAAGTCTAAAAGGGGCTAATAAAGGAATAAAGGATTACAGGTGCTGATTATTTATTTGACCTGAAAGGGGCAATGTCTTAACCTTACTTAGTCTTCAACAGTCAAGTATTATCATTTTCCTTTTCAGTGCATTTTTGTGAGCTGTAATTTGAGTTCATCAAAGTTTTTCTTTAGAAGTAGGAACGTCATTATTAGAACCAGTCATACAGTGTATATATTAAACTGCTAGCTTCATCTATCTGTTAAAGAAATATCTTTTTGGTATTTAAACACAGCTATTTGTTTTGTAAATGTGTAGCATTGGCTTTATTCAAACATGACAGCATTGTTAGGAATTCCATATTTAAGTGATATTTGTCAGCTCGTATAAAAGACAGACTAGTAGCAGAACAGCTGCAAGTTGGGAAACAACATCAGTGACGAAGAGTGTTCTCATTTCTCAAAAGAGCTGCATCAGTGGTGGATTTTGAAATTCATTTTGTAGGTAGATGAATGCTTATGTCTGTAGCTTAATTTATGACTATCATGCGAGCAACGGACACTCTCACATGATTCTTATCAGCCGTTTACATGAAACTAACAAGGGTGCTTCTTGAAATGTCAGCGCACAAAATAAAGTCTGGGCCATGTTCTTATATGCTGCTTCTCTCACAGCAAGTTTTGTTTTTAACCCTGTGGATCTTGCTAGTGATTATACATCATGTTATATAGTCATGTTAATGGTGTCCAAAAATGGCCAAAATGAACATGATGCTTTGTTGTAGGAAGCCAAGTGAATGAGCAGTGTTCGCTTCACCACTCAGAAATTGCAGCAATTTGGAAATGTTTAAAGACAACCAATTTAAAATTCGTATTCACAAAGATCTTGAGTTATTTCTGAGCAGATAAGCTCCACAAGTTGAACAGATTCCAGAAACATCTCGTGGTGTGAGAAAGACTAAATCGCTGCTGTGCTACTGCAGCTTTAACATGAAAAAGACAGAATTCAATTCAGACGTTATCTGTGCTAAGGAAATATTACCAGGTAGGACCGAGCCATGTTGTAGGCTGGGCTTTTGTGGCAATATAACTGAAAATTATAAATGCATTCACACAATAAGATGCACGCCTGAAAGGATCTATAGTATCCGAAAGGGAGCAGGCACAGCATGAACACAGGAAAAATCAAAGAGAGCAATTTTCCTGCTGCTTTCCACTTCTTAGTTAAAGTGGCAATAAAGCCTTTAAATGTTTTCTATTTTCTGATCCTCTTTGCTATCTCTTGGGCCTGCATCAGATATTCTGACACACCATCAGTGGAGGAGAGGCTGGCATGTCTAACTTAGCTCCATTCTGCTGCCTCATTGATGGCTACAAACGCACCACATCTGTGATATCACAGTTCCAATTAAACCTACCACTGTAATCATGAATGAGTCGAGAAAAAAGAGATAGGTGCCGGTAAAGACAAGAATGCCAAATAAAAAACAAAAACCAAGACAGAAAAGATCAGAAATTCATAGCGGACACTTTTTCGTTTAAGTAAACCATTATGTCTCAAGGTAGCATCATTTGAGCTCCTCAAGAGCCTCTTCAAATGGCGACACGACAGCAAAATGACAGCATCATTACCCAGACAATGAAAGAGATAGAAGGATTCAGACAAAATGCGCAATTCATTTTTGTCTGCCTATTACAGCGCAAAAAGAAAAAGGGAAAAGAGCAGGCTGAGGGAGGAGAAAGTGATGGGGAGTGATGAAGACAAAGTGAAGGAGAATGACAAGAAAGAAAATGTAAGAGGATGGATGGATAGTACAGCAGACACAACTAATTAGGAATAAAAAGCTGCAACACAGTTAAAGAAATTAGGGTGTCAAGCTAATTTAATCTGCTTAAATGTACCTGGATCTCAGGAATACAGTGGCATTTGGAAGCTAAATAAAGTGGCATTAGCTCATTTATAACCTTAAAAATGAACAATAAAATCTAAATATTAGTCCTAAAGCAGATAGAAAATCAGTGTTTCCTGTTAAACTCCTTGAAAATATAAATTTGCAAGAAATTTAACATTAATTTAGCAACAACATTGACTGTTTATCTTCAGAGGAGCAAGAATTGAGCCAAAAATCAAGCACAAAATCTTCCTTGCTGTGGGAAAACATGTGTCCCAAAGGTCTAATTATCAACCATCATTTTTCTCCACATCTTCCCATGTGTAGCTTTGATAAATATTTCAGCTCTGGGTGTGATGAAGGTGCAGTTTGTTCCTTTGACAAACCAGCCTGACCCACCTAAACAAGATCTTCAGGCCTCATAACATAATCCATAACATCTAAATTCTTTTTTTAAAAAAAAGCAAAAAGAAAACAAGCTCTGTATCTCAATTCAGAGCATTCCAGCTGCTGCCCTCATGCCACGCTCATATCAGACCTGTAGTCTTCTGCTGCGAGCCACTATCACCCATCTAAATCATGAGCTCGCGACTCGTACAGTCTGTGCCTGTGGGTGGAGGTTACGTGATTCCAATGCTGTATTCCTGCAGTGATGTGTGGTGGGGTTGACATGAAAACCCATCTAGTGGAAATGCAGAGATGCAAACATACGGGCTGCAGTGTTCATCATGGGTCCTATAGCAGGAGGGAAAATATGATGCTGCTGATGCCAAAGTAAACTGTACGAAGCTTGATAGAAGTTGGATTGATCGTTGACATCGTTTAAAAATTGAATTGATCAGCTGAGTACTCAAAACTTGATTATTTCAAGCAAGAATTTTATCCCAAAGTCCTGATTCTCTCTTAAAAACTTGTTGTTCTTTGCATGTGGGCGTAGAGCTGTTGTCTCTTTTTAGCAGCTAGTACAAAATTCAGAAAAAATAAAGCATAAACACACCACACCAGTATTGTTCTCCCTTCACTGATTTCCATCCAGCTTCAGGATTGATTTTATTGCTTGTTTTTATGGTTTTAAATGAGTTAGTGGCAGACCAGAACTCTTCTATAATCACATCCAAGTTGGAGCATTGAGGTTGACCAACCAGATGCTGTTGGATTCTAGAGTTCCAGGTGCAAAAATAATGTAAAAATGTTGCTAATCTCTGGAACAGTTCACCTCTTTGTCACTTTAGGTCACTGCTGATGATGCACCTGATGTAGTTTTTATGTAACTCATGTAGAACTTGACTCCATGACTTCATCTTCAACTGTATTTAGTCATAGTGTTTTAAAACCTGCTATTTTAATTGTTGGTTCAGCTCTTTGTGTTCAAATGTGCTTTACAAATTTGCAAATTTGACTTTGAGACATTCTTCTGATGATTCCATCTACTGTTGTCAGCGACAATATTTAAAGGTCATACTGGCACATTTCAAGCCAGTTTCTAAAGCCCATAATAAATCAAAGATCTGGTAAATTTAACTTGCAATGAGGAACTTTTTTTGTCCTTAATCTCGCAGTGAAAGGGCCTATACACAACCACAGCTCATGCATACTTATGTCGTATGCCTAATAATCGGTTGCTTTCTTTTTAATACTGTAATTCTTCATCTAAATACCAAGTTTCTTATTTATCTGGTGAATCAGAAACTTTTCTTGGACCCTGGCACTGTATTTCTGCCGTATTGGTTTTACTGTACTCGTTGCCATTTCTAAACCATCACAGTTGCTAAACAGCTCTTTAGCTGTGATGAGTCTATCAATCTAAAACATATCATCACCGGATTTAAAACCTTAGTGCAATACAAAATACACATTTAAAAAATCAGCATTGTTTTCACTCGATTAGAAAAGGCCTGAATTTAATGGGAGTTGATTTATATGTCTAAGTACTGCACTCAGCTTTAAAGTAAATGAATTTGTTTCAAATATATGCTGAACTTTTTTTTTTTGATGATCACATTTAGCTGATTTAGTTTTACCATTAAACTTTTATTATAATTTGTTGCCAAATATTGTTGAAGCTTTATTTGGTGACAATGTTAAGAAAAATGCTATTTAGAACCAAAAAAAAAGTTTAAAATGTTAGCGACAAGTGGATGGACATTGTATATGATTTGGAAGCTACCAAGTCGGACGTGGCACTAAGGAGTTGGTACAGACCAAAACAGCTAAACTAAGCTAAAATAAAATAAATAAAACATTCACTGAGTGGCCAAAAATATGACCCCAAATCATATCAATCAATCAAATGTTAATGTTGCTCTGTATTTGCTGGATGTAGATGTGTGACTCTTTGCCAACAAGCTCATCATATATCAACCTAAAAACTAATGATACATCAGTTCAGTGTTTTTTCTACGCTCTCTAGTGGCCAAAAACTCACTTATTCCAGGTTAAATAAAAAATGAAGCTGATCGGTAGCATTTTTGTCCAAACAATCAGTGGTAATCATCCATCATGATGAATTAGAGCTGTCAAAAAAACTAATTTGTAAAGTTGTTAGGAAGCTTTTTTTAAAAAAAATAATACGTCTTTATTTAAAGGCCTTGAAGAGGTTCAGGAGTGATTTTCTGTTCGCAAACCTACATTAGTTATATCAGTCACAGATGTATACATATATTTCTCCCATTGTATGACACATTCAAGGGGGTTAAAATTGCTCAAAAGGTCCTCGAATCCGAAGTGGAAATACTTAAAGCCGGAGAATACACCTGGGCTTTAATGCGGATAACATGCTCCAGTGGAAGGACTAACTGAGAGCCAGAGGATTGTGATCCCTTCACCCTGCCCAGACACACAGAGGCCGGATAAAATCTCACTGCAGCACACAGATTCAATAACTGCAAGTTAGGAAGCTAAACACAAACTATTATAAACTATTTATTAAACATTGTAGGTGCATACTCTTGTGTAGCATCGGTACACTTGCTCATAGAAAAACCTTTTTAGCCAACTCCCCGGTCTCCTCCAGGTGACTGAGATAGTACTTCAGCAGGCTACTATAAAATGCTCATCAATCACAGAGGCTAATCTCAGGTTCACACTGGCACTTTCATTGTGCAGGCCTTTTCTATAAGGCTGCTCCCACATAAAGCTCTGTGCTGGCTGCTTTGACAGGCCAGCAGCCCTGCAGCTCCCTGCCATGAGAGCCATTCAAGTGGCACATTTTTGAAGTGAAACAGCGACCAGGCTCGGGCTGATCTGGACATCTGGAGGCCCAGTGGGTTGAAGTAGGACAGGGGGCAAAGACCCAGCATGTAGGTGACTTCAGCTGGGCTTTGTGGGGAATGAAAAAGACACTGCTTCAACGGATTGGAAATCCAATAGAAAAGGCTCCAGTTTTTAAACTTGAAACTGCTTTTATGCTGAAAGTTGAACTAGAAAGGACCAAATGGCACATGGTGCTTTATGTCAATCTTCAGTTCCACTAGCCAGAGTTCAGACTTGCAGCATGGATGAGGCGACTTTAGAGCACAAAGGTAGAACAACACTGTACTCTAAAAAAATAAAAGTCCCAAAAAAGAAGGAAACGTCTGCTATACGGAATGGAGGGGCAGAATGTATTTCAAAAAAATGTGCTGGCCAATTTTTGTGTTTCTGTCCTCGATATTTTCTTTTTCCAATCTTCGTCACCACTCATGACAGATGAAACACAAACAACCCTATTCAAAAATAAACACAGCAATTTTGCAGGTGTTTACCTTTCATTCTGCCATATCTATCGCTTATTCTGTGCTGTAAAATGTTCTGTTCCATTTCGTTCCGTGAGGAAGACCCTGTTTCTCGGCCCACTGTACAGATGAACGGGTCAGATAACGAGTGTCATTATTATACAACATCATTTCTATCCTGTCTCCGCTGGCTTGCTGTTGTTCTTTTATGAATGCACGCTGACTCGACTGTGAGGTTTTATCAGAGCTCGTATGAGAATGCGTTTATGAAAACAGTTTATTTGGATGCTGTGAAAAGCGGCATATATATTTCTACTTGTATACAGATACACAGCATTGCATCCAATTATCTACAAGTCTGCCAGGCTCATATTCAGAGATCTGTCCCCCTTGAGATACATGATAGCAATAATTTACTGCACTGAACCCCATTTAAATCAGCTCGCACAAACTGTTTCACTGATTCTTGAGAGATTTTAAACCACGAGCACAATATGGGATTAAAGGTAGATTCTCTCTCACTCATCTTTATTATTTTATGCATCAGTCTGCAGTGCTGAATACTTTCAGTGTTTGATTTCATAATCAACTCTGTAATGTCTGCTTCTGTCAGTTAGTGTTTCCCAAAAATGTATCTGCCTCAGAATGTACTGTTTAACAATGAACTAGTGAAAAAGCAAATCATTATTATTTTTCACACAGTGCTAATAGAGCCCTTCTTTTCCCCTATACAATTGTTAAATATGAAACCAGACAGGTACAGACTCATTTAAAGTTTGCAGTGTACTGGACATGAGAAATGGCTGCTAAGTTGCTGAATATACATTATTTTAAGAAATATATTGAATTGTTGGTAAATTGAAATGTTCTGATTTTATTTTTTATTTTATAATGAGGGGGTTTAGTGAGAGGAGGTCAGGACATACGAGGATAACACATAGCCTGTTATAAGGCAAAGGCTTACCTCCAAGGTGTTGACACTTTTGTGGTTAGCTCTATTTGCACTTGGTGCAATTAGTCCATGAGCCAAGTAGGTAAAATCGGGGTCATCAGTACCACTTTGGGGGGCAAATTCTCTCATGCATTTTTGTGAAGGACAATATCCCTAGCAACTATTCCTGTATGATAGACATGCACAAGTGGCAGCTTTATGTGAGATATCAATGTTTTTTTAACAGGGTTATCCATAAGGGTTATCCAAGTAAGACAGCCAATAAGATGACAACTTTCCATTGCGGTTCTGCAGGTGATCAAGATATTCTCCAAAATGGTCAACTAAATGTGGATTTGATGGATTGTTCAGTGTTTCTTGGAGTGTTTGTTGTCTCACATTCTCACAAAGCTCTTCCATAGACAATTAAATGTTGTCTAGATGGACTTTCTTGTTGCTTCCAGTGTCCTTAATCCAAGAAAGAAAGCCTTTCCATATAAGGCGGAACAAAGCTTCATACAGTAGTTTGTGTAGTTGGATGGCCCTGTTGTACTTGTGTCCTTCTATAACACCAGCTACTGATCCCTCTGCAATCATGCCTGCTTCAATACACAAGTCTTGCAAACCTGCATCTTGGAATATTTTGCCAATTACTCCTAGCAGTGTACATATGGTGTGGAAGGTTCCCATCCTTGGATATTTGGAAACCCCTCTTTGTGTTTCCACAAAATGTCAGTGGCTTTTGTGTAGAAGGCTTGGTCAAATACTACCACTATATGTGGCAGTTGCAGCATGTTCTTAATCTTCAGAGTTTGTGTGAGAATCTTGTGAATTGTTGATAAGTCTGTGGCAGGGGCATTGATTGTTGAAAGATATCCCAGAATGTCTTGGATAACTTCTTCCTCATCTCTTGTCTGAATATTTAAACCAGTCCATACACTTACAGTTTGTCTGGAGGAACAATGCATGCGAGCTAACAACCAGAGCAGGTTTTTTGCTCGAGCATCTCTCAGTACTTCCTCACATTCTAAGGCAACATGTGGCCTTGGGGCAGGGCCAGTGCCTTCTCCTGCATTGTAAACACTTCTCCTAGTTCAACAGTCATCTGCTTGTCTTTTTGAATGACATTTGTGGGTTTGGGTTCAGGCATTGAGCCATACAACTTTGGTTGCACAATTATCCCATTTACCCTGTGTGATGTTCCAGCCCCAGGTAATGTCTCTTCATTGCGATCAATGTTGTCCCATGCCACTGTTGCTGGAACATGAAGCTGGATGTTAGGTGACAATGGAACACTTTTAGCTGAAGTGTTCAGTCAGTTTTTGCAAACACAAAGCAGTATAAATTTCTCTGACCACCCTTGTAACAGGGTTAACCTTTAACGTTAACCCCATAATCATGAAAAAATGATTAGACCACCCTTGTTTTCTTCAATTTCTTGTACATTTTAATGCCTGGTACCGCTAAAGTTACATTTGTTTGGATAAATATAACGATAACAACAAAAATAGCTGATAAGAGTTTAATTTCAGAACTGATATCTAGACATTTGTATTTTCTGGAAAAATTCCATGGGTGCCGATACTTTCGTCCATGACTGTATGTGCATCTCAGCAATGAAAAGGTGAACTCAGAAATGTACTTACATGTACCTAAGTCACCAAGTTAAACATCAGTTTTCCATATTAGAAATCAATTATTGAAGAAGTCTGACTAAAGCTGAAACCGACACCAGAATAAAGAGCAGCTGCTTCTTAAAGTCTAAATAAATTAGCAGCTACAACTGAAGTCACACACATTTCTCACTACAAAGTCTGTCCTCTCACTTCACTCTCAGTCCAAATGCTTTGGTAAAAAATAAATGGTGATAAATGTAAAATTTAAAACAAACTGTCCATAGTCCAGAAGAACACAAAGAGCAGAAAACAGTTTTCTTCCATCTGTGTATATAAAACACAGTTATAGAAGATGTCTGACCTTGGATGGAAACCTTTGGATGCTCTTTCTTTGTGCACTCCGGTTGGGTCAGCGGGTCAAACAAGGACGGGCTCGGGGTCGTCGGGACCACAGAGTTCTGTGTTACAACAGCTGGGGAGAGGATGAGGAGGAGGAGGAAGAGGCCAGCCATAGACGAGGGGGCGGAGTCCTGTGAGGATGTAGTCATGGTGACGACTTCTCCTCTAACTGCCAAGGTGGGCCTCTGAGATACAGCTGCAGGAGAGGAGAGACAACTTCAGCACCTCAATGCAACATTTTTTACACTTGGCTTCAAAGAAAAGAAGTTCTCTCTGAGTCACTTCAAAATCATTTCTTTTCCCTTTCAAACCTTCAGTTCCTTGGGGTTTCCTGCTCTGAATCCAGCACAGAACAGAGAGAGGATGAAAAAGTGATGCAAAGGAATAAAATTTTGGTAGAAAGGACATCACCATGGGATGGAGAAGAAAAAAAAAACAGATGTTAGATAACTAGAGGGGGACTGAAAAGACGAGATACAAAGCTGTGTAAACTAAAATACAGGAAAAAAGGGAGAGAATAGAGAGATGGAGGGGTGCGAAGGACACAGAAAAGTAGAAAAATTGTCCAGAAGAGTTTTACACTTCTGCAACGAGGCATCTCAAAGATGTACCTAACCTCTGACCTTGAGATAATCACTTCAAATGTGCAGTTAAATTCTGAAAGTTCATTTAATGGCTGATTAAAATTGAAAAATTGAATGCAATCTTGGACTGTTCAATGAGGCGGAAGTTTGCACAAGTCAATGAAGCAGAAATTAGTTCACATAAAATCTATGGCTCTTAAGAGACGGGCCGGAAAAATGTTTGCACAACTTCAGACGCTGCAGATTCTTGGATCTTCACTGCACGTGTGATGCATCTCAATACATCAATGATCTCCAATCAATCTCCCCCTTCCATATTCAAACATTATGTAAGAAGACTGAGGCAGCAGAGCAGGACGTACACACAAAACACACTCTCATACTTCCTGAGTAAATGTAATCTCCTCCACTCATAACATATGAGCCTACAGTGCAGAGCTGAAACCAGCAGTTCATCATCTCCCGTCCTGCACTCCTTCCGATGTTAGCTTAGCGAGGTGTAATATCATTAAAGTAGATTAAAAACTGAGAGCATCTACTTTCTGCAGTACTTTGGCTGGGTTACATCTCTCTCTAGTATTTTCCTCACTAATGCTTCAATCAATAACAAATTATTAGCATGGTTGAGTTGCAAATCAGCCATATTGCCCTGCAATCAATTATCCCTCTCACTACAACTGGTAACTAATTAGGCAAATGCACACAATGCCCATGTTTGTCATTGCAATACAGTGGAGTCAACAGGCCCCTCAGCGTCTGCCACCTAAAATACTGTTGATTAAACAGGTGGAAGTGTTCAATGTACTCTGCACTCCATTCGACTCACTCTCATTCTGGATGTGTTTCAAGTTTAAGTGCTCACTGTTCAGACTGCAGAGAGCAAAAAACCACTAAAAAAGACCCTAAAGATGCAAGTGAGATGATGATATTGATCCAGTTTGAGAAATAAGTCCGCGCGCTTCAGGTTTCATGGTTGGCTCTGAAAATGCTGTTTTGTGCCTCACAGCAATACAAAAAAGCTTGAATCTCATCTATGAGGTGCATCGAGTCCACTTGAGCCTGCATATTTATGCTGCTCTTGTCAGAAGGTTGTGTTTTTTGTTGTGGTGACAGCAAACATGAATATTGGAGTGCATCATCAAGTCGAGACTCAGAAGTGCATCACGGCGTCGTCTCATCTACACCATCTCTCCCTCTCCTCTACCTTTGTTTCTTTCCCCTCCTGAGTTTTTGTGTGTTTCCTGTCACTGTTTTCATGACTGAGTGCTTCTACATGCTGCTACTCGGAGACCACCAGCGCTGCAGATTTTCCAGCTTCGTCTTGCTCGGCTCATATTTGATAACATGAAATAACGTGTTGAAAGCGGATAAGATCAAGTCCAACGCTCCATCATCACATGACCACTTTTGTGACCTGCTGCCTGAATGCATGACTGTTTGCTTCATTAGTTTTTGGCTTAAATTTGCAGCTTAACATCGGAGTAAACTGCCTTTTAGTGGTAACTGCTGCATTTGGATCCTCTTACCTGCAACCAAAACTCTGGCAAGATCACGTTACAGTGTGAACTCTGCAGTGGAGCAAAGAGGAGTTTTCCTGCTTTACACAACAAAAAGGAGACTAGAGGGTTTTTAGTGTTGAGAAGATTCTTTACTTGTAGTGGTCAAAAGAGAATTAAAGGTGGTGGACCTGCTGGACATGAATCCAGCATTTAACACTGCAAATAGTGTCATAATTACTCTTAAGGGACCTCATTAGACTCTCTTTAAGAATGGTTTTATTGGGTTACTGTCCTCTTTGATTAAATGTGGTGTCAATTCTGTGTTGAATCTTGGATTATTTTGTGTTATTTCTATATAATACCTCTACCTCTTAGTCACATTACTAATGGAACAGTATCACAAATTTATGATCAAATGGTACATATATGAGACCAAGTTTGTTTTCCCAAAGAAAAACTGGTCTGTAGCCATTTTTAATTGGGAAAACACTCTTGCAACTACAACTTCTTGGAAGGAATTCTGGAGTGAAACTAGATATTTGTTCATTTTATTTTAAAGATTTTGCCATTTTTCATTACATGAGTTGAATATACTAAGATCTGGACAGCATGCAATTACTAACATTCTATCCAAACCAACTATGTCAATCTTAGTTTTGGCTTCATAGATCTTTTTTGAACTCCTAATTTGGAGCAGCATGACAAAAACCTCATTCTGGAGTAAAATTAAGCATTTTTTAAATTTATTTTTAAAGGATTTGGCTATCTTTTTAATTACTTACTTTTTAACTAATGACATTTAAGTGAATATATTATGATCTGGACAGAGTGCAATTACTAACAAATTCTATCCAAACCAACTTTGTCAATCTTAATTGTGGCTTCATAGATCTTGTGTACTCATAATTTAAGGCAGCATACCAAAATCATCATTCTGGAGATAAATTAAGTATTTTTTAATGTTTTTAAAGGTTTCAGTCATTTATTAATTACATGAAGTGAACATATTACAATCTGGACAGTGTGCAGTTACTAACAAACAAATTCTACCAAAACCATCTGTGCCAAACTTAATTTTGGCTTCGTAGATCTTTTTTGGACTCCAAATTTGGTGCAGCTAAAAATCTCATTCTGGAGAGAAATTGCTTATTTTTTCATGTTATTTTAAAGGTTGTTGCCATTTTTAATTGCATGAAGTAAATATGTAAGATCTGAACAGCATGCAATTTCTAACAAATTAATTTGATTTTAAAAAAAATTGTTAATACTCAATCTTAATTTTGGCTTGGTGGATCTCTTTTTGAATTCCTGATTTGGATAAGCATGCCAACAAGCTTTTCAGTCATTATTTCTTCTAATTAAATAGTGCTGCTACCTGCTAAAACCAAAGCGAAACCGATAAACTGCAGCTGTTGAGAATGCTGCATAAAGCTTTTAATTAAAACTAAAAAAATAGGAGGATGTGGTCCTAATTTTAGCCTCTCTTGATTGGTTATCTGCTTGTTTCTTAAGTACTCTGAACATTTTACTTACTGATCTTTGAGTGCCGCATAGACTGGTGCCAATTTTTCTTTCAAAATTTTCACTATAAGCACTCTTATTCCTTATATTCTGTTTTAGGTCTTTTATTCTGTGGTAGAAGAAGAATTGATGCAAAAAAGCACCAGTTTTGCCATAACGGCAGCAAAGTACAACCAGATATATTCATGAAAGAGCTACAGCTATGTGGTGTAGAAAACTATTCTTTCAGCAGACTCTACATTCATTTTTACGACATTTTCACTTTTATTGGACACCTGATAGCAGAGAATAACTGACAATCAGTGCAGGATGACATGTAATTAAAGTCTCATGGTGAAATAAAACCAAGAACATCATATTTAAAGGGCATCAACTTTTATTCACAAGACCACCCTGATTTTTTGTTATTTCTATTATGTGCAGGAGAAATGTTGGCAGGTGCTTAATTCACATTAAATCACTGAGTCCTGAAAGTCAACGGCTGACTCTGCAAATCCTCTCATTAGTTTAAAAGCTGGACTGAGAGCTGGCAGGGCAGGAGATCATGACAGATGAGCAGGACTCTGCTGCAAGTTCAGAAGTTTGGTGGATGACTTATCCTGGCTTGGATACACTCAGAGGGAACAGTGCTGTCAGCAGCATGGTGATGTTCGTGTGTGGGTGTCAAAAAAATTCTGTACAAAGTCATGTCATACGCCAAAAGCAAACCTAGACACGCACAAATCTCAGCTCCAAAAACTGGCAAAATTCAACCATGGACAGCTGGTCGCACTCCATATTGGGTCACAGCATGTGGCCAGAACTGATGCATGCTGTGTAGGGTTGCAACAACAAATCGATAAAATCAATAAAAATCGATTATTAAAAGCATTGGCAATGAATTTCATTATCGATTCATTGTGTCGCGCGATTCATGCGTCACTCGCCATGTCGCAGAGCCGTCCAGAGCTTTGTTTTTCTTTTAATCAATGTTGACTGACTGAAATAAAGTTTTGTTTAAAAAAAACAAAAACTCCACCTGGAGAGTGAGTTGAACAGAGCGAGGTGGATGCAGAGCGGAGGCGGTATTTTCAAAGGAAAAGTAAATTCTACAAATGAAACATGACCAACATGGAGAAAACAGTTTGACCGAAGACCTCAAAAGTGTGGGAGCATTTCACGCTTCACAAAACAAAAAACATGCGTAACATGCAAGCTTTGCAAAAGTAATATGAGATGGCACAGGAGCACCACGATGATGATAGAGCACCTGAAACGGAAACACGTTGGAGTCGCCGATGAGGATGAAGGGAGCTCAACAGCAGGGTAAGTTACTACAATATCCTACGTTTGTTCCGTTTTACAGTGAGGAAACGTAACGTTAGTCTCTCTGGTGGCTTGCCTGATGCTAGCGTTTGTTTGTTAGCTGATTAATGACAGTGATAGGGCACGTGTGTGTGTGTGTGTGTGTGTGTGTGTGTGTGTGTGTGTGTGTGTGTGTGTGTGTGTGTGTGTGTGTGTGTGTGTGTGTGTATAGAAAGAATGACTCTTTAAGGCAACTCCAAAGAGCCCTGATAGAGTCCATCCAATTTCCCATCCTGCTGTGTTCGGGATTAGCAACAGTTTGTCAGTAAGGAACCAGGACGATCTATAGCACAGGAAACTCTCTCTGCAAACACACACATTCATATACACACTTTTAAAACAGTCACTGTTTGCCTGTCAGTCGGACATTTAGTCAGATTCAAAGAGTCGATTAAAGGTACACTATTTGTCAGAGTCCCAGCCTGGTCCCCTTTCTGCCTTCTCTTCTCTCTCTCCCTCCTTCCCTCCTCCTGATCTCCCTTCCTCTCCCTTCCTCTCCTTTCCTCCTCTCCCTCTTTTCTACCTGCCTGTCTGCCCTCATCGCTACGGTCCTGGCTGCTCCTGCTGATTTGGATTATTGGACTCAGCTGCACTCTGTCACAGCTGCAGCTGATTACTCGTCAACGGCAGATAACACCGGGCTCGTCCTTCCCCTCGTTGCCAGATCATAACGCCTGTTGCATCCACCATCTGCCAGCCAGCAATCCTGCTTGCCGCCTGCCTTCGGCACAGCGGCTTCTGCCCGCCCGCCTGCCGCCGCTGGCTCGTCCCTCGGAGCCCGGCCTGCCTGCACTGTCTGTCCCTGGCTCTCTGGCTGCACTAGCGGCTTCTGCCCACCTGCCAGTCTTGCGAGCCACCGCTGGCTCATCCCCCCCGGACCCCAGCCCTGCACCGACTCTGCCCTGCCGCTCACGGTGGTCCACGCTAGCCCGCACCGGCGCGTCTGCCCGGATGCCGGTCCACTGAACCTGTCTGTCAACTCTCCCATGTTGCTCATGTGTGGCTCACATGAGTTAGCCCTTTTAAGTATTCCAGTTCAGATTTCAGTCTGGCAGTTGAGCTTCCCTCCTGCCATCACGTGTGCCTTCAGTTAGCCCTTTTAGTATTCCTGTTCGAATTTCAGCCTGGCAGTTGAGCTTCCCTTCTGCCATCACATGCGTACCTTCAGTTTACCTTAATGGAACTCTGGGTTTTCTTATGTAATTTTGGTTTCCTCCTGCCCAGACTCCAATCCTAGCCGGGTTTTGTGTTCTTCTTTGTTTCATTGTCATTTCAATAAATTCACTTGATTACCCAGACCTGTCCAGCCTTGTGTGTGTGTTGGCCTGATAAATGTCCGAGCATGTCTCTTTGTCTATTAGATTGTTATCAGTGAAGAGACTTCCTTATTGCATTAAGCTGTGAAAATGGTATTTGTAGAGAAAGGATACATAGTAGATTCTATGACAATGCAAGTACTTTTTTCCTTGTTCTTAAAGCAAACACCCTACAGCTAAATGTATGAGCTGTAAATCTAGTCAAGAACAAATTTCCAGTTTCTGCACTGGTGGCTTGTTGTGAGAAGGCAGTGCTGTCTCATATACTGAAAGAAATATAAGACAATACTGCTATCAAAGAACTGCAGACCTCAGTTAAGGTCCGTCTACATGATTCCACATTAAGGAAGACACCGGGCAAAAATGACGTCTGCACTGTACACAGTTAAAGTTCTGTAAACCACATCTTACATGTTCTATGTGAAAAAAGAATCTGTTTTCATTTTTCATATGAACAACCGAGTGCATCGCTATGAATGTCTTCCAGGAGTGAATTAATATCTACTGCTATCCCTATATTCAAACACTGTGAGGTCTCCTTGGAGTGTGACTGCCCAGTTCAGGCCTGATCTTCTGATTTCCGATACAGCAAATTACTCCTTTTCTTATATAACTCACTTATTAATGGTCTGATACAGAAATCCTGATTCCACTGTTGTAGTGGAGTCACTGGAGGGAGTTCCTAAATCTTTTTAACCATCCGACAGAATATACAGGCACCTTAACTTTGCACATAAAGACTTTTGATTCCCAATATGTTCTGACAACATTTGTGTATGACCTGCAAATTCTCCAAATGGACACTCCAAGTCCCCACATGGCGGTATACTTGTTAAGCTGACAGGAACAAGTCTCCTAAAGCTGCACCAAGGTCACTTAGAAGTAAACATCATCTGCTAACACCAAAGTTGTGGAGATATGTGTGTATATTTCATATTTATATATATTTCGATTCAGAGTTGGGATGATAAAGATTCTATTCACTTGCATTCACTCCTTCATATTGTGCTGCTGTAAATTTCTTGTGCACAGGACAAGCAAATCACTCGAGAGTCCTTCCACCTCAAGTTAACCTGATCTCACCAGATTTCTATCACTAGGGATAATCGACCGTATCATTATAAAGCGGTAGCATCACCGTTTCGTCATCGGTAGACGTCTCCCCGATAGAGTGGTGTCTTGTACTTTAAACAACAACACATTAACTTTCTAAAGTCTCCTTTTACCTGCACAAGGGATCAAGCAAACACTCACCAAGGAGAAGTGAACTGCTAATACCAGTTTGCACACTCGATAATCAATTAGCAGCACATTAAACAGCATGTAAACGTAGCTTCAAGCGAGAGTTAAGTCTTTTTATGTGCTGCTATGATCCTTATTATTCTGCACCACTTCTAAGAATGCCTTGTGCCCATGGCTTGTAAGCTGCAGTGGAAGTTTGCTTACTTTGTCTTTTTGCAGTGTTCAGCCTGCCAGCTGCTGTCAATCAAACCAACTTCCAGCTCCTGAAGCAAAAAAAGCCGTTCTGGTATTTCCCTCGAGACCTTTTATTCTCCTGAAATTCTCTCAGAATAAAACTATTAACAAGACATTATAAAAGATGCTGACATCATTGTTGACTGCAAGATGCCTGGCTAAAGGTAGTGTTAGGTCAAATAGTGCCTTATTAAGTCATTTTTATTACTGTATTGGGAGAATGAAAAGAAAAGCTTTTTCCATTCACGTAAAAACCTATTTTCACTCAGGTTTCGAAATGCCAACAGCTAAAACAAAGAAGAAATGTCCTAATCCACTGGAAATCAGCTTAGCCCTCTGATCCCCAAAACCCAGAGGAAGGACGGAAGGGCATGCTATCTTTTGAAACACTGCCAAAAATACATGAGTATCTACAAACTCTCAACTTCCCCACGATCCTTGAACTTATCATCTCAGAAAACCAAGTCTGAGCTTAAAATAGAGATTGTGCTCAAAATCATTTTATTCTTCATGTCTCAATTAAGAAATCACCAAAAAAGCACTACATAAGCCGCAACTACGGAGCTAAGGAACTTTTGGGCCGAACTGGGATGAACTGTAGGCTGTGTTTAAACAGAGACAAGTATGGAGGCGTTTAAGTTGTACAATATCACAGAAAATAGAGTCATCATTTTTTTTCCCCCAAGTTTGGGTAACACCTGTGGGCACTTGGAAAAATATTTTATTTTTAGTTTTCCATTTTTTAACGATTCCTGGCATTATAACTTTGCTGCACTGTGCAGAAGTCATATCTGAGATGTCGCTAGATGCTGTTTCCATAGAGATGTCGGAATTTATATTGCAGTGAAAAATGAGCAAACAGTGAGCAAAAATGTGATAGGAGCAAAAACATCCAGAAACTGCTTAGACTTCAGAGGGTTAAACAAAAAAAGTTTGTGGGAAACATGATAATTAGCTGCTCATCTTAAGTTTGTCTATCAACTAAAACTGTCAGAGCACAAAGTACAAAAAATTGTCATGACAAACAAGTCTGGAAAACTTGATTACATAAAGTAATGCAGTGCACTATTTGAGTAAATGTACTCTCTAACCATTGGCTGTGTACTTTGACAGTGTATTGCAGGAATGCAGTTTGACCTAAATGTTTGAAAGCTAGAGGCGGTGTATTTCCCATTTGGGTGTACTACATTATTATATCACTGGGAAGCTTCAGCATGGTGCAACTTGTTGTAAACAACCCAGAGCAACTACTCGGCATTTTCTCCCAGCAGCTTACAATACCAAAAAAAAAAAAAAGCGACTACAGTGACTCAGTGTTAGGATAATTTTGGAAAACTCAACCTAGATAAACAAGGTAAGCAAAAATTCTTTCCCCATCTTGATCCAGATGGCAGACCCTTTTCCTGCGCAGCCTCTCATGAGTCCCTGCCAATGCCAACATGTATCTATGGCAACAGAGCGGAAAGTTGGTAGTCAAGCAGCGGGAATCAGGTTGAGTGTATTTAGGCACAGACCTCAACAGGCTCCTTGAGGGGGAGCTGGATGGCAGACTGCCTGCTGATGCAACACAGTGTGAGGAAGCAAAGTGCTTATAAAACAAAGAAAAACGTCAAGTGGGTGAACGCCAGAAATGTGCGTTAAGTTCGGCAACAACTCTGCATGCTTTTACTGTAAATAGCTACAAGTTAAGTGGCAAAAAAAAATTTAAGGAGAGATGAGTTTGAAGACAAAATGATGAAATGATCTCTTCATTTAGTTGAAACTACAGTGTCAAAAGATGGTTCAACTTCTGGGAGTTTTCATGCTATTATCACATCTAGGGTCATTTTTTAGCGCAATATAAAGTTCTACACCCCCCATCTCCATGGTAACAATAGCTGGATGTAGACAGAACTCAAAAATATCTTTGGCGCAGTGTGGCGAAGTTAAAATATTGTATTAAATATCGTATGAAAAAAAGAGTTGAATTTCTTTGATAATTTGTTTTCCAAAAATGATGAAAAAAACAGCATCTACAGCACAATACTTGGCATCTCTACTTACTTTAGATACTTCTTGCATTTTCATTTTGTTTCTATACTTGTCTCCTCTCTGCTCTGTGTAAACACAACCTGCAGTTCAGCCCAGTTAGGTCGAAATGCCCTTCAATTTTTGTTGGTCAAATTTTAAGTTTCTTACAGAAACTGATTACAGCAGTATTTTGGGTGAATTTTTAAACGAGCTAAAGTGTTTTGTGAAATATCATGGTTTTAAGCTTAGATGTGATTCATTTTCCCAACTGAACAACATGATTAGGACCATCACAAAGTTCAGCTTTGACATTTTCTTTCCTTGTTTTCCAGGGCCAATGAAGATTATTGGTGATGAGGAAAGGCCAATAACTAGAGATTGACCGATATGGGTTTTTCAGGACCGATACCGATACCGATTATTAGTAGTTAGAGGAGGCCGATAACCGATATTTGGAGCCGATATTCATTTGCAGTATAAGTATAAAAATTGGCATAAATAATTTGAATAATGCAAACACTGAACTTCATTTAAATGCCTAAAGCATGTTTATTTAATCAAACAAATAGAAGATAATAGCTCCAGAAGTGCATGGATTTCCTAGACTCAGAAGCATCTCTCATAATGTTGAATAAAAGCTTAAATAAATAGCTCCCTGAAATTTTTCCACAGTAAATAAAGTAAAATTTAAATATAACTATAATGACTTATCTTTGTTTTAACCCTTAGGAATCTGGGGGGACAATTTGACTGAGGTCCATTTTTGACTAATTCTCATTTTACCTTTATATTTCACCTTAAAATCTTTTGATCTTGCTTTGCTTGGTGTCTTTTTTTTAGCACAACCTCACCTGTGTGATTCTACAATTATTCCAGAACTTAGGATGCAAATATAAATTGTTTATGTCATAATATAATGTGCAAATTTAGCAGTCAACACAGTTATATACCACTATTTGCACTAAAATGCAGGAAATTTTTAGGTGCTTTTGCACAACTATTTACAAATCATCAAGAGTCACAACAAAATTTTACATAAATGAATTTGTGCCACTCCAAAAAACTTTTTCTGTCCACCACAGTCTCTACAATGGCAAAAACAATAAGAACAGGCATTAGGACCATGGGGAGAATCTGGAGTCCTGGTGTTCTCCATTGCTAGAATATGTTTATTATTATTATTATTATTATTATTATTATTAGTATTATTATTATTATTATTATTATTATTATTATTATTATTATTATTATTATTATTATTATTATTATTTTACATCTGAAGCAAAGTCTTCATTTTCTGTGCATCTTGTGTCTTCTCTGTGTCTGGCAGAGACAGTGATCTGTGGCCAAAGCCAGTGAAGGACGTGCTGCTCTCTGAGTGGAGCTGACAGCTGCTATCCCCTGACTAAAGAAAATGATAGAAAGTTCCAAATCTGCACTTTGGCCATCTCTCCTCTGTGTATTTCTGAAATATTCCACTCTCTTACTAGTAAGACAGACATGTTCTCACTGGGAGTTTGTCTCTGCGGCCACTCCCAGTCAGAACGTCTCTGTCCATCCCCCAGCCGCTCCAAGTGTTGAGCGTCTTTGTCCCAGGTGCTCCCAGCAGAGTCTCAGACCTGTTTGTTTTTCTCACATCACTCCCCCAGATGTTACTTTGATTGTTTTTGTGTCGGCTACAGAAAGCTTCACAGAATCTCCCGTTTAGCTGCGTATCATACAATGACGCACGAAATACGCTCCCCTAAAGTTTGCTCAAAAGTACAGCGTTTATTATTGATCATAACTCTGGTTTTACTTGTCCGATCAACACGATTCAAAAACTGGTAGAAAGTTCAAAATCCGTACTTCCGACACAAGTTTAAAGGGAGACTCGCTGATGCTTCATCTTCCTGCTTCGCTCGATTACGCAGAGGGTTAAGTATTTCACAGACATGTCGGGAGGTAAGTTAGCAGAGCTGCCGCTAATGTTTACTCCGCTCTTACGTTATTCTGCTGCTCACTGTAACGTTAGTAGTAGTTGTGAGATGTAGAGCACTGGGATGTTTATTACAACTTCAGAAGAGTTTTCTGTGTTTACCTTCGACACATGTTTTCTCTCTGGAGCTTCTCACACGGGAAAACTTTCCCTCTCTGCTATGTGTGTGAGGACAGCTTCAGCTTCAGAGGCTCTGCATCTGAAGCTTAACCAATCAGAGTGCCAATCATGGTGGATAGTACTGGAGACAGAAGGCAGGAGAGAGAGAGGCGTGGCTGCATCTGAGCCGAAATAACCCAGTTTTAAATTGATTTCTTCATATCGGCTCGTCGGATTGAAAAAAGGCAGATGCCGATATACGTCAAATTTCCAAATATCGGCGCTGATACTCGGCCCGACCGATAATCGGTTGATCTCTACCAATAACCCATATTTGGAGCAGATATAATGTGTCATGTTTTAACAGCATGTGATAGCAGAGAACCTGCCATTCATATTAAGGCTTCTTCATTAATAAGGGTGACTGAGCCTGAATATGTAAAATAGAAATAGGAGTGATTAAATTAGGACGCTCTCCTCTGTTTATGTTTATCGACTAAGATTGATCAGTGTGTCTCCTGCAGTTATGTCTGATGTTCTTCTCTGTTTCCTTAATATTTCACTGTTTTATCACTTTTATTGCCCACTAAAGTCCAGATCTTCAATCATTATTAATTATTGTTTTCCAGACCTGTTTCAGGTTAATCTGTGCTGCCTTCTAACTTAGCAGCTCGCCGTTAGCATAGCATTGGCTACTGTGAGAGAAGTTAATTTTCTGGTTTGTGTTTCCTGTTCAGTTTTTGCAGTCTCTGATTGAGAGGCATTTCTGAGTCCAGACAGAGAGAGGAGGCTGCATCAGACCTGAAGTAGAGCATTTATCGATAATCAAGCAATAAAAACACTGATAATTGGAAAAAATGCCAATTATCAGCCACAATAATGGTTTATCCCGACTACAAATGCTCCCATTCAAATTCAGCTATAAGAAAAGAAGCCGGGCAGGGGGCCATAACTTTTGTTTTTTCCAAAAACGGGTTTGTCAGACCCAGAGGTGGATAGTAACGAGTTACATTTATTCCGTTACATTTATTTGAGTAACTTCTCGAAAAAAAATTACTTCTGAGAGTAGTTTTACTCTGCCATACTTTTTACGTTTACTTGAGTAGATCTGTGAAGAACAAACGCTACTCTTAGTCCGTTACACTGGGCTACACTCGACTTGTTACTTTTTTATTAACCACATTAGATATGCTTTATTTTGCTGGAGAGATACCCCCAGTGGATCTACCACATGACTGTGTTTCACCAATCAGACGAAGCAACAATCATCACGTGACTCCGTTTCACCACAGACATCGCCTTGCAGTCAAATGAACACATACGAACTGTGGTGGCATAGCGGCACAAACTGTTCACACGTATAAGACATGGAATGAAAAAAAAGGGGGCATTTTCGAGAAATTTGATCTTGTTTCACAATCTCACATTAGCATAGCATTAGCATGGATATCTCTATCTTCGGCTTTTGTCTAACAACAAAAGTCGAAGGCGGCTACTAACATGGGTGAAGTGAAGCGTGACGTCACGCTGGTAGGTCCGCGTGATACAGCATGGGGAGGGGGGGCAGGAGGGTGGGCAGCAGGGGCGGGGACACAACGACCAAATATTCTGATATTCGGGTCCGGTCCAGCCCGAGTTGTAATGTTATTTTCTATCTACTGAGCCTGTGCCTTTTGGAGGGAAGTGAAATACAGCATAACTTGTCACTGGAAGTAGTTTGCACTGTTCAAACATAAAAACTAGTGGTAGGACGCGATTTAAAAAATTAATCTAATTAATTGCAGGCTTTGTAATTAATTGCAATAAATTACATTTTTGTCAAATATCAATATTTGACACAATAAGTAATTATTTTCAATTCAAATAAATTTTGGTTGACAGTTGGATCAATGAATAGACGTGTTTATAATTTAAAATTTATAAAAAGGAATACAAAATGGGACATATAGAAAAAATTGATTTGGATGATTTAAAGCCTGGATTTAGTTCGTTGTTCCCATTGTATGGCACATAACAAAAGCATAAGTAGTTCAAGGACGTCTGTGTAGTTTCTCATTCATCCAGGTCATGGTTATCCAAAGTTGTTTAAATCAATCCAACTGGACTTTAAGACTACGACTACGATGGTCGTTGGGAGCCAGGGAGTGACAAAGGGGGTCGTTGAAATGCGAGTTTCTGATTGTAAAATGGCGAAAGATGATGTTATCTTTCGCCATTTTACAATCAGGTCCTTTCAAAACTCCCCAAAAGAACTACTCAGCAGAATGACTCAGGTGAGGTGGCTCATGCTAACGACCACCATTAGCATACAAGGGCTCGGTGAAACTCGCATTTCAACGACCCCCTTTGTGTCACTCCCTGGCTCCCAACGACCATCGTTGAGGAGCCAGGTGGACCTTGGCAATGGTCGTCGGAATGTGAATAACACTGACCACACCTCACAGAGGTTATAAGCTGAGGCAACATCAACCACCACCAGAACTGAAGAAGCCTCTTGGATGAGAGGTGACACGTCTTCAAGGAACCTTCTTAAAGTCCAGTTGGATTGATTTAAACAACTTTGGATAGTTCAAGGACCTTCAAAAAGTTGAAAATCCACAGATTGATTCTGTTTTCATAGTTTCTGGGTCTGATAAATGGTGGTTTTGATGGTTGTTTTTATTCAGGAATATAGATTTTTTATTAATAAATAAAAATATTTTTTTCTTTAAGGTGGTCAAAGTTCATTGGTTTGAGTAGTGCACGAGCAGTAGGCAGTTTGTAGGCAGTTTACTGTGTGGCCTCCTGCAGCTGAGCAGGTGACAGTCCAACTGAGTCAAACGGTGTTGTCCTGTAGTCCAATAGTGCAAGATGCTTGTCTGGTGCTTTGCTTCACAGTCTCTTGACCGTTTGCACTGTCCGCTCTGCTTCACCATTGGAGTGCGGTGTGTGAGGTGAAGACGTTTTGTGCTGGATGCTGTAGCTCTCACAGAACTCTTTAAACTCTTCCAACGCATACTGTGGGCCATTGTCTGTCCGCAGAATGGCAGGGATGCCATGCCTGCTGAACTGAGCTTTCAGTGTCTATAGTTGTGCGGCTGCACTGATCTTTCAGCCTGTCAACTTCAATGTACTTAGAGTAATAGTCCACTAGTAACACGTATTGCTTGTCCTCAAATTCAAACAGATCAGAAGCTACTGCTTCAAACGGGAGCTCAGGCATTTCTGTTGGCATTAGTGGCAGTTTCAGAAGTCTGTTTTGAAGTTCAGCACACTTAGCACAGTTTCGGATCATGTTTTTGATCTCTGCACTCATACCTGGCCAGTACAACTCTTCATGTGCTCGCTGCTTGCTTTCACCATTCCGAGGTGAGACTGATGTATGAGGCTTAGCATGGGTTTTCTCATGGTGGAGAGAACTAC
The DNA here is from genome assembly GCF_022539595.1 of Amphiprion ocellaris. NCBI lineage: Eukaryota > Metazoa > Chordata > Actinopteri > Pomacentridae > Amphiprion > Amphiprion ocellaris. Next base: position 24,297,765 of record NC_072776.1, on the reverse strand, counting down.
AATCCGCATCCCTTTGTAGACAACTCCATCCGTTACTGCTAATTGGCTTCTCGAGTCCCAGTATGGCTGAACAGGAATGGGCACTCCCCTCCTGTGGTCTGGCCAGCCTTGCTTAATGACTTGTTGGAGAATGCTCAGTTCATCCTTGGTGCTTTCCTGTAACTCTGCGTATTTCTCATCACTCACGGACAGAAAGCTTAGCATAGAGACACACTCTAATGTACCGGCCTCTGGTGTTTTGTCAGACAATTGTGCTCTGGACAGTGTGTCCTGAAGCTCCATGTCTTTTCCTCTCCTGTACTTAACAGAGATGTCGTACTACTGAAGTCGCAAGCGCATTCTCTGGATGCATATTGGAGTAGACAGCAGTGGCTTCCTGTTAATGTCCTCAAGAGGCTTATGATCATTGAATACTGTGACATGTTTCCCAAATATGTAGCGATGAAACTTGGTGCAGGTATGGACAATGGAGAGCATTTCTTTCTCAATCTGTGTGTAGCGTGTCTCTGCATCACTCATAGATCTAGACGAGAAGGCCAAAGGCTGGTCATCCTGTGCAGCACAGCTCCCAGTCCAGTGGTGCTGGCATCACAATAGATCTCCACTGGTTTTGTCACATCATAGAACTTTAGTGCTGGGTGATGAGTGCATAGGTGCTTGAGTTTCTCAAAAGCCTGCTGTTGTGCTGGCTGCCATGTGAACTCCACGTCACCTTTTGTAAGCCGTCTGAGTGGGGAGTCGATCTCACTCAGGTTGGGAATGAACTTTACGGGGGCAGTGGTGGCGCAACGGTTAAGTCTCTGGGCTACTGATCAGAAGGTCAGAGGTTCAAGCCCCGATGCGGCCACTGTTGGGCCCTTGAGCAAGGCCCTTAACCCTTCCTGCTCCAGGGGTGCTATACCACGGCTGACGCTCTGACTCCCCCAATTGGGGAGAGATGCGAAAATCAGAATTTCCCCTTGTGGGATTAATAAGGGATAATAAAAAAATAAAATAAATAAATATGTAACAAATCCCAGGAAGCGACGTACACCTTCTTTGTCTGTAGGTGGTGGCATGCACCTTACAGCCTCAGTTTTAGCAGGATCTGGCTTTAGTCCATCAGCAGTTATCAAATGCCCCACATATGGCACTGCCGCTTGGTGGATGTGGCATTTGTTGAAGTTTAGTCTTAGGTTGTAGCTCGTGGCTCTCTCAACAACCTTTTTGAGGATTTGGTTATTTTTTTTGCGCTGCTATGAGGATATCATCCATAATGCCGGTAACTCTGCTGATGCCCTCAATCATTTGGTCCATGATGCGTTGAAAAATCTCCGGGGCACATTTTATGCCGAAAGGTAGTCTTAGCCATCTATATCTCCTTATTGGTGTGTTGAATGTCGTCAGGAACCATGAAGCCTCATCTAGTTCAATCTGTAGAAAACCTGACTTTGCATCGAGTACAGAGAACACTTTGGCATTGGGCATCGTCGAGACAACTTCCTCTATTGTGCGCATTGGATAGTGCTCTCGTTTGATAGCATTGTTCAGGTCACTCGGATCAATGCAAATTCTGATTTTGTCCTTCTTTGTGACCATTACCATGGAACTGACCCACTCTGTTGGTTGGTCAACTTTTGTGATGGGGCCGTCCTTCACCATCTCATTCAGCTTTTCGATGATTTTGGCTCTTAGTGCAACTGGTTGTTGGCGCACAGGATGAATGACAGGCTTTGCTCCAGGGTCAATCTTTATTGTGTATTTACCTGGCAGTGTTCCTGTAGTGCGTACCAGCTCTGGGAATTTTTCAAGATCAGCAGGTGTGCTTGGATTTATGACAGTATTACTAGCTTTGCTTACTTTGTTCACCACACTGCTGTCTTGTATAGAGTCCAGTCTCAAAATCAGGCCTAACGCCTCTGCTGTTGTGCCACTGAGCAAATTCTCTTGTGCAATGTCCACTATTTCAAACTCGGCTTTGGCCTTGCGCTCTTTGTACTGCAGTGGGAGGTCAACTGCTGCAACTGGCTTTATTTTGCGGTTTGAGTAGGTTCTGAGCACTCTTTTGGAGGTCTTCAGCTCACCTTTGTGGTTCAGTGACTGATAGCAGTTCAAAGTCAGTGTGTTGCACTTTGCACCTGTATCTATCCGGAACTGCACTTTTTGAGACAAAACGTCAGTGTCCACTAACCACTTATCGTCTGCCACTATTGCAATTGGAACTGCATCTGTTGACAGATTTATGTCCAAAATCTCTTCTTCAGTTGTGTTACTTGATTCCACATTCACTGAACTCACAGAGCAGCTGCGACAAACTGATGCCCAATGGTTTGGTTTGTGACAGCAGGAATATATTGAACCTTTTGCTGGACACATTCCCTGATTCCACTTATGTTTCGGGTCTTTTCCACATTTTGTACAGTTTTTAGTTTTGTTATGTGTGCTTTGCTTTTGTTGAGTGGTCTTTTGCTGGGTGTGACAGTATGCCTTACTGTTTTGTACAGTGAACTTTGGTCTACTTGACACTCTTGAAAGCTGTGCATCCTCGTCTCAAACAATTTTCATTTGTATTTGTGACATTTCAAACTGTTGGGGGATTTCTATGGCCTTAGCCAATGTCAAGTCCTCACCTTTGTTCAGTAGCCTCTCTTGTACATCATCTTTTCTCTCACGCCCACTATTATGGCGTCTATCAACATGTCATCGGCATCAGCATACTCACAGTCCAGTAACAGTAGCCTTAAATCTTACAGGAAGTGATCAAAACTTTCCGTGGCACTCTGTTTCCTTTGCTTGAAACGATGTTTGGTGATCCACTTATTCTTCCGCGTTCTGATGTAGCCTGCAAACTTATCTAGGACTTTAACCGGGTCCTCTTTTTTGCCCTCAGTCCACTCGAGCATTTTGTAGATTTCTCTCCCTTGTTCGCCGATCCACGTACCGATCCAACCCGCCTTCTGTTTGGACTCCAGCGCGGACAGAGGACCCGCAAACACGAAGCTAACTTGGCTGCAAAACCTCTGAAACTCCTGATATAAATCCGCTGTGTCCCAGTCAACCTTCGGGTGGTAAAACTGCATAATCATCGTTGGGTGGGTACTGTTCTTGACAGTTTTCTGACACCATGTAATGTCCTTATTTGTTATAAACACCAGGAAATATAGCAGAGATGGTGGTAGCTTCAGGCTGCGTTTAATGAACAACAACAGTACAGGTAGCGGCCAGGGACACATACGGCAAGTGCGACTTTTCACATTCATGCATAAATTACAAGTGCGATTAAATGCGTTAATTTATTTAATGCGTTATTTTCCTGTAATTAATTAATCAAAATTAACATGTTAAAGTCCCAGCCCTAATAAAAACGTTACCTTACTTCAGGTATTTGTTTCAAAAGCTTTATGTTGTGAAAAACAGAGATTTGGAAATTTGTGTCTGTGCCTTAACTTGTCATTTTGTAAAGATATTTATTTTTGCTATTTTTTTATTGTTTTATTTGGAAATACCAGAATTTGCACATTATTTTACATTTTTGTCTGTCTGATCACATCATTTCAAAAAAAATAAATCGGACATTACAATCAAACAGTTACTCAGTACTTGAGTAGTCTTTTCACAAAATACTTTTTTACTCTTACTTGAGTCATTTTTTGGATAACTGCTTTTTACTTCTACTTGAGTGATATTATTTTGAAGTAATGTTACTCTTACTTGAGTACAATTTTTGGACACTACCCACCTCTGGTCAGACCACATCACATTCTTTCAGACAGCCGGTTTCTCAGCAGGTGAGCACTGATCGTGACCATACCGACCTTAAATTGCTCTCCTCAATCTCACTCCTAACCTTCCCCTCCTCCTTCTCTTATTGCTTCTGTTTTGCTTCACGCTCTAGAGAACATCATAGAGCAGGAGTTTTCTGAGTCCACTGCACCTTTGCTGGCCGTTTGCCTCTTAATTTCAACCTCGCTTTCAAGGAGGGGTACTCTAATTACAACTCAATCCAAACTCCACCGAGCACAATCTCATCAGAGTCTGTTACGACGCTGATTAAATTGCTTCTGGCCCATTGGGAAGCCGCCTGTATAAAAAGAACTGCCTATTTTGTGTCATATTGGAACAAGATGAGGAAGGAAGTCTGTGTGCCCACAGGGTAGGATAAAAACTGGAGAAAAAAAAATCAATGTTTGTTGCTTTTCGAGAAATTTGTCATCACAGATAGGAGATAAGAAGTGTAATTGGTAATTTTTTGCAGCGAGGCTCCCCAAGGAGTGATCTTTTTCCCTTTTTCTCTGATTCATTAGAAGTGATTAGACATCATTGTTAAGCTTCTTTTAGCAGCATTTCAAGTTAAGCCCCTCCAGAGCTTTAAGTGCATGAAAAATGGTGCTGTTTCTACAGAGCCTGCTGTGATTCTCCCACCGCTCATCATTAACTTTTATGGCACAGGAATACCAATACTTCCTCATCCAGCAGCTCACAGGAATTCTCTCCTTCGCACAAAAAATGAATTACAACAGAAGGAAATAACACCTGTTTCCTCGAGGAACTAAACACAAGATTGACGCCTCCAACTCTTGAGTGTAAATCAAGCAGGTTTTTCAAACAGAACAGAACGCAGCAGAGCTCATTTCACACTTGTCATTTTACCTCACTATCATTTCTGCTCACTTGAAGAAAAAAAAAAACAACCATACATATGCAGCATGTTTACGCTCTGTTAAATGCAACCACACAAACAGGAACACCACGGGTGCATATTGCCACCACATTCCCATTGCATTACTCCTTTCTCACTCTCAACCTCAGGGGGTTTCGGTCCAGTCAAAGCTACATTGACCATGTCGAATTCAACTCAATAGCTCAACCCTACCAATCTCTCTAATGCCGGCATTGTGATGGAGGGGGGTGAGTCGGGTCTCAAGGAAACTGGGAAGAACATGCAGACAACAGCAAAGATGGGGTGAGATGGGTTTTTTTTCCCTTTCTTTTTTCAGAAAGAAAAGGATGACGGAGGGGTCACGGCGAGCGTCTCTGGTTATTGAGTTGCTTCAATCATGCTTGAGAAGGCAAGAGAAGGGATCCTCTATAGGAGGGAGAGCAGGCTGACCAAGCGTATGTGCATGCGTGTGTGTTTGTGGACGTTTTGGGGTAAAATTGAGTGAAAGCACTGATGAAGTGGCGAGGTTGGCAGGATTATGTCCGATATGAAATCAAAAGGCTGCCGGTGGAATCGAGGCTTTGTGGTCCCTGAAGGAAGGTAGCACCTGAAATACTCTTAGCTGCGGGACTGTCAGCGGACGTGGAAGAACACAGTGTAGGATAATATGTGCACACACTTGTGCAAACCTCCCAGAGAATTTGTGTCTCTGGGTTAGTGACGGATAAACAGGGTCTGTAGAAGACTTTGCTGCTGTCTTTAGTGCAGGGGTCACCAACCTTTTTGAACCTGAGAGCAACTTCAAGGGTACTGAACAGTACGAAGGGCACCTTTTTGATACAAACTTCCTCAATAGCAAACTTGTGCCATCATCTTTAAACAATAATAATGAAAATAATATGTAAAAAGACTGTCTGATCACATTTATGCTAATTATTCCTTACAATAATTATTCACGACGATTTCCACAACAATGACGGTAGGAAACACACACACACACACACACAGATATATATATGGAAATCTGTTCCAATATTTAAAAGTCAGAGGTATCCCATCTCTGAAACATTGGTAAATATCTTTCTCGGCAGTTTTGTATGAATCAGCATATTTGCCGTATTTTGTTCCAAATCACACCAGTGACATGTCTGTGCAAATTATCACTTCTAACATTTTAAGGAAATCATTAACTGTCATCAAATCACGCTTCATTTGTACAAACTACTACCTTTGTAACATTTTTGAACAATTCATGAACTCTGTCCCATGTTTGTACAAATTATCCGTTATGTAAGAAAAAAAATCAACTCTTTCACATTTTGAAATGAATCCTACCACATTAGTACTAATCACCAGCGTTTTTCCCCAGCACTACAACATTTTTAACAAATCATAACAACAAATCACTGCATGTTTTCAACAAATTATTTTTCACATTTTTGTGTAATGGTACGGTGTTTTGAATGACAGTATGTTACCTCTTTCTTTGTCTGTAAATGTGTGTTAGTGGGAAGCCTGGCATTGCAGAGCTTATCATGTCTTACCTTTACCTTGCAGCTCACAGTTCAGATGGTTCAGTTTCCCAGTGATGTCCGTTAAAAATGCAATGGCAAGAATCCACTCAGTGTCCTCAAGCAGCAAGGTGTCTTCCCCTTTGGATTGCATGAACTCTTTGATTTCGGCCAACAGTGACAAAAAACGCTGCAAAACTGGTCCACTGCTGATCCATGGGGTTTCTGTGTGTAGTAACAGGTCACCATGTTCAGCTGACAGCTCCTCTAGCAGCACCTTCAATGTCCTGGGTTGTTTGGCTTTGGAGCCATTTATGATCTTCATGACAGGAGTTATCACATGATCAAATCCGGCCACTTTTGTACATACATATGGCCTGCTGGTGAATGATGCAGTGGTAATGTAGGAATGTTGGGAAGTCTGGATCACCTCTGCATCGTACAATGAAGCCTGCATGCCGACCCGTCATGGAGGAGCCCCGTCCGTCGTCACTGAAACAAGCTTTTCTAATGGTACATTTTTCTCCATGAAGAAACTTTTCGTCGCGTAGCAGATGTCACAGCTGCCTTTAAGTCCCGGGCTTTTCCTGTCCATAGTGCGCATACAGTCTATGTGCACTACCCAGTGGCTAGTTAGCATGGAAGCTTTGTGACTAAAGTAGTGTCTCTCCACATTGTGCCGCTTTGCCGATGCAATAGTCGCCCAGCAAATAGGACACATACATTTATCTTTCACTGTCGTGAAAAAGAACTCTTCCTCCCAGTCATGGTGAAAATAGTGTTTTCTCTTTCACTTCTCTGTCATATTTTGGGGGTAAAAACCACATCTAGCTTCCCAAAGTGTCTGCGCCCGGACGCTTCAGCAGAGTGATGTGTAGTTGGACATGCGCAGTGAATTTTGACTCGGACAAGGTCAAAGTTCATTTACACCGAAGACATTTTTGTCTTTTTAAAAAATTATCATAAATATTGAAATTTGAAATCTGCATTAATGTAAGTATTTTTGATTTTAAAAGAACAGCAACTATATTTTTTTATAAGAAATTTCATGGTGACTAGTGTTATTTTTAGAACGTGTTGTGGGCAACTCACATCTCTGCGGGCAACCAGGCGCCCGCGGGCACCGTGTTGGCTACCCCTGCTTTAGTGCATTATTTCCAATATTTCTCAGGGAAGTTTCTTCATTTTCTTCTCTTTTGTCATCAAAAGTGCAGTGAAATATTTGCACATAATTTAAGTCAAAATGTCAACTGTTATCGACACAGTTTTCAGTGTTTTTGTCCTCCTTTTGAATAAAGTCAAGACATCTACACTTACCTTGTCTTTATCTACTCCCTATATAGCATAATAGGTATTCTGTAGTGATGACCATTTCAGGCACAAAGTGCCTCTCTATTTAATTATAATATTTTGTCTCAGCCATAGAGGACTTAGTGCTCCTTTTAGAGACTTGACAGCATATTTATAGGAAGAGGTGTAGAGCTATTTGGCATCTGGTGCACAACAGACAGCAGAGAAAAGAGTTTAAATAGTTTTTGCTGATTGTTTATAGTCTAATACATGCAGACTGACCTCCGCACTGCTTTAACCCTCCGAACTCCAAGTAGTGTCTGTGAATCTCCATGCTATTGTCACATTTTTAGTCAGTCTTGGGTCATTTTTCACTGCAATATAAAGTCTTGTACCTCCCACCATCATGGAAACTGTAGCTGGATGTAGACAGAAATGTAAAATGTGTGTTACAAAAATGTAAAAAAATAATAATACTGGGATCAAGTGTCCACAGGTGTTACAAATACTTAGTATACTATTTCAATTATAGATATTTTACTACTTATATTTTTATATCTGCTCTGTGTAAACACTGCCTGCAGTTCAGCCTAGCTAGGATGAAATAACAAAGCACAAAGTACTTAAAGTGCACTGTAAAGCCTCCTGAAATCATGGGCTGCTGTTTTCATCACTTTTCTGCTGATGAAAACTTTGAGACGCAGTCAAAAGCACCCGAACAAATAAGTAGAGACTGTTTTGACAACAAAGCCTGGAAGGGACTAAGGTCGACTTGTTTATCAGTTCTGTGCATAAACTATTCATTTGTATATTCAAATTAAGATTCAGTGTGCGCTAATTAGCAATTTGTTCCATTTATTTAATAAATTGTGCCCTTGACTCACTAAATCATGCCTTCACGTTACATAATTCACACTCAAATTAGGCTAATGGTGTTAAGTGAGTGCAGCAGTCGGAACTGAATCAGTCAGCTGATCAGTTAAAGATGGAGCAGAAAGACTCAGTAGAAGATTAATAGCAGAGTTTAAATGTAGCTGTGTCCTCAAACTGCTGAAAACATTCCCTAAGATGTACCATAAGTCAAATTAGTCAGAGGTTTGGTGAGATGAGCTGAAAAAATAAGTGCTATTTCACAATCTTTGCAGTTTTTTGGAGGATATGCAGAGGAAGTGATGGTAAAAGAACATGGAAATATATTTAGTTTGCTCTTATAGTAAAAAAAAATTTAAAATCTAAGTGACAACAAAAAGTTACACACCATGACCTGCAACTGTCCTAGCTGGTTATTGTGAAGGAATTTAAATCAATTTTAAAAACATCACGAAAACAACTCTTTGTCAGTGTGATTACTGCTAAATTGGCACTGAAATTATTATAGGAATCACACCTGTTTTGATTTTTTATTGCAAGTAAAGTGGATATTGTGCTTTGTTTGTCTATACTGTTGTTTGCTGCTCTCTTTACCAGGTCGATCTGGGAAAAGAGATTGATTTAAAATAAAAAGAGGTTTTCACCTGATTAAGCAAAAGATAGAATGAAAAATATTTTAAAAATTGAGAATAACTGTGTAATAGTTGCACACATTTCAACATACTGCAACAAATAGCATCACTCTGGTGAAACAAAACCAAGTGGCCCCACCTCAGACACACAAAAAAAGCTGAAATACAGCAGCAATGTCTGGTCTCAAGTGCTGTCTGAATATTTTGTAATATTTTTCAATGAATTTTAAATGGCCAAGACCTATACATCCTCAACTGAATGGATACACCTCTTGTAAATCTATGTGCAGATCTCAATTATACACTCCTCGTAGCAGCAGTAACAATCAGAAGAGGAATATGATTGGAGCTGGAGTGATTGGAGAAGAGTTTGATTGAAGGATAATGACCAGAGGCCAGGGAGACAGCTATTAATGCTCACTAAATGGCAAATCAGGCTCAAGTATTATTACATAATTTGATTGACAGACTCTGCTGAGCAGAGGAGAGGTTCAGTATGTCACTTTTCTTTCCCGTCTTGCGCTCATCAACATGTGTACAATTACATGTACTTTCCATGAAATACTCTGGGAAATCCTGAGCGCTGCGCACACAAACACCGACCTGAGCCTCCCGTTTCAAACACACACACCAGTCAGCCATTTTATACCTCTCTACAAGCCTGCTATGTAATAATACACTGTGTCTAGCCCTCAGAAACTCTATTATGATTTCACTTGGCACTGTCAACTGCAGTCTCACACCTTCATTCACACACGCAGACACCATAATGTGATATTATCGACTGCATTTCTTTCTGCGTCTACCTGATACTGTTTCATTGTGTGAACTGGGAGCCCCTGGGCCCGTATTGATTTGAACTCACCCAACTAGTGAAGAGAAGCTTGGGGAATAAGACTGTTCAATTCTGGCCAGCAGCTTCACATTAGAGAATTACGACAGAGGCAGTGAGCTCAGGTGCAATATAGAAAACAAGTTGCAGCGGGTCTCAAACTGGGTTCAAGACACAATGTACGTGGTAAAGGTTAAGCATGAAATGCTGCTGGACGGCGTTCCTCAGACTGGGGAATACAGAAAAGCAATTTGCTGGTTAAAAAGTGAACCTAATTGTCATAGATAATGTCGTAACACGACTGGATACAATCAATGGTCTGTAGGTCCTGAAGCACGTTTCACCCAATTTGTGAAAAGAGGCAGAGCAGTTTTAAAGTAGAGGGAGATATTGCACATGTATAGCTATAAAATTATTGGTTTCATGAATGCTAATTATCTTTCTCTGTCCATTTTCTCCAGTTTAATGCATACTGTTTTAACTTGATGTTTAACTGTTACAGTTTTGCAATGTGCCCTCCAGATACACTATATTGCCAAAAGTATTCGCTCACCCATCCAAATAATCAGAATCAGGTGTTCCAATCATTTCCATGGCCACAGGTGTATAAAATCAAGCACCTAGGCATGCAGACTGCTTTTACAAACATTTGTGAAAGAATGGGTCGCTCTTAGGAGCTCAGTGAATTCCAGCGTGGAACTGTGATAGGATGCCACCTGTGCAACAAATCCAGTCGTGACATTTCCTCGCTCCTAAATATTCCACAGTCAACTGTCAGCTGTATTATAAGAAAGTGGAAGTGTGTGGGAATGACAGCAACTCAACCACCAAGTGGTAGGCCACGTAAACTGACGGAGCGGGGTCAGCGGATGCTGAGGCGCACAGTGCGAAGAGGTCGCCAACTTTCTGCAGAGTCAATCGCTACAGACCTTCAAACTTCATGTGGCCTTCAGATTAGCTCAAGTACAGTGCGCAGAGAGCTTCATGGAATGGGTTTTCATGGCCGAGCAGCTGCATCCAAGCCATACATCACCAAGTGCAATGCAAAGCGTCAGATGCAGTGGTGTAAAGCACGCCACCACTGGACTCCAGAGCAGTGGAGACGCGTTCTCTGAAGTGACGAATCGCGCTTCTCCATCTGGCAATCTGATGGACGAGTCTGGGTTTGGCGGTTGCCAGGAGAACCATACTTGTCGGACTGCATTGTGCCAAGTGTATAGTTTGGTGGAGGGGGGATTATGGTGTGGGGTTGTTTTTCAGGAGCTGGGCTTGGCCCCTTAGTTCCAGTGAAAGGAACTCTGAATGCTTCAGCATACCAAGACATTTTGGACAATTCCATGCTCCCAACTTTGTGGGAACAGTTTGGAGCTGGTCCCTTCCTCTTCCAACATGACTGTGCACCAGTGCACAAAGCAAGGTCCATAAAGACATGGATGACAGAGTCTGGTGTGGATGAACTTGACTGGCCTACACAGAGTCCTGACCTCAACCCTACAGAACACCTTTGGGATGAATTAGCGCGGAGACTGAGAGCCAGGCCTTCTCATCCAACATCAGTGTGTGACCTCACAAATGTGCTTCATGAAGAATGGTCAAAAATTCCCATAAACACACTCCTAAACCTTGTGGACAGCCTTCCCAGAAGAGTTGAAGCTGTTATAGCTGCAAAGGGTGGACCGACGTTATATTGAACCCTATGCATTAGGAATGGGATATCACTTACATTCATATGCGAGTCAAGGCAGGTGAGTGAATACTTTTGGCAATATAGTGTATATTAGCTGTTTCCAGTCAAAATAATGCAACAGATGTTATACCTTCACTGGAAAATGTTAGTTTTTGTATGTATTTTTTTCCCTCACAAAAGTACAACATAAGATGGCAAACATCCCACTCGAGGATCTGTAACTGCACCAGCCATAAAAAAACTTGCTTTTAAAAAGAGTCTATAATAAATCAGCTGAAATAAAAGAAATATTAAAATCATACATTTATAAACAGGCATGTATCATTATATAACTGTACACATACACATTCTTTAATTTCAAATCAGGTAAAATGGCATTAACTGATCAAAAACATTACACAACTAATACAAATAAATATCAGATTGGACTGAGTTGAAGAATAGACCATAAAATGTTCGGACCAACATAACTATCAACTAATAAAAAACTAACAAAACCAAAATGTTTGTTTAAAAAATTACATAGTTTTGTCTTTTTTTCCCAACCAAAAGCCTAAAACCTACAGATATTAAGTTTATATTGACGTAAAAAAGTGGTGAAAGTTACTAATGACCTTCTCATAGCGTCAGATAATGGACTGGTCTCTATACTTATTTTATTGGACCTTAGTGCAGCATTCGATACAATCGACCACAAACTTTTATTACAGCGACTAGAACATTCTATTGGCATTAAAGGGACAGCACTGGACTGGTTTAAATCCTACTTATCAGACAGGTTCCAGTTTGTGCATGTCAACAATGACTCTTCTGAGCATACTAGGGTTAATCATGGAGTTCCTCAGGGTTCTGTCTTAGGACCAATACTGTTCACATTATACATGCTTCCCTTAGGCAACATTATTAGGAAGCACTGTATTAATTTCCATTGTTATGCTGACGACACTCAATTGTATTTATCTATGAAGCCAAATGAAACTAATCAGCTAGCTAGACTGCAAGATTGTCTTAAGGACATAAAGACCTGGATGACCTATAATTTCTTACTACTAAATTCAGACAAGACTGAAGTCATTGTATTTGACCCCAAACATCTTAGAGAATTGCTTTCAAAGCATATAGTTACTCTGGATGGCATTACATTGGCCTCCAGTACTACTGTGAGGAACCTCGGTGTTATCTTTGACCAGGACATGTCCTTTAACTCGCACATAAAACAAATCTGTAGGACTTCCTTTTTCCACCTGAGAAATATTGTGAAAATCAGGAACATCCTGTCTCAGAGTGATGCAGAAAAACTAGTCCATGCATTTGTTACTTCTAGGCTTGACTACTGTAATTCCTTATTATCAGGTTGTCCCAATAGCTCTCTGAAACATCTACAGCTGATCCAAAACGCTGCAGCCAGAGTACTGACGGGAGTTAGCAAGAGAGATCATATTTCTCCTATATTGGTTTCTCTTCATTGGCTCCCTGTTAAATCTAGAATAGAATTCAAAATCCTTCTTCTGACATATAAAGCTCTTAACAACCAATCTCCATCATATCTTAAAGATCTGATAGTACCATATTACCCTAGCAGAACTCTTCGCTCTCAGACTGCAGGCTTACTTGTTGTTCCTAGAATCTCTAAAAGTAGAATGGGAGGCAGAGCCTTCAGTTATCAGGCACCTCTCCTGTGGAACCAGCTCCCAGTTTGGGTTCGGGAGGCGGACACCCTCTCTACTTTTAAGACCAGGCTTAAAACCTTCCTTTTCGACAAAGCTTATAGTTAGGGCTGACTGGGTGACCCTGACGGGGTGAGCTGGTGTTTTCATTTGCACAACTGACTTCCCCTCTTGACGTCCCTTTAGTTTGCCCCTAGTTATGCTGCTATAGGCCTAGGCTGCTGGGGAACCTCTCTGGATGCACTGAGCCCTTCTCTAACTACCTATGTATTTACTATATATACCATTATTGCATTACATTCACTCTGTTTCTTTCTGTGTCCTTTCTCCGAGTGTCCCTGGTCCCAGAGCTGGATGCTTGATGCTTCAGATGTGTGGCTGTGTTTTATGGTCCTTGTGTCCCACCCCCCCCACCTCTCTATCTCTACCCCTCTATCTGTATCCCTCTATCTCTACCTCTACCCCTCTATCTCTACCTCTCTACTATTCTGTCCCGCTCAACCCGCCCGGCCAGCAGGCAGATGGGTCCCCCCACATTAGAGCCGGGTTCTGCTCGAGGTTTTTTTCCCTGTTAAAAGGGTGTTTTCCTTGCCACTGTCGCCTTTTGGCTTGCTCTGGGGGTCAGGCATATGGGTTCTGTAAAGCGTCTCGAGACAATTTGACTGTAATTGGCGCTATATAAATAAAATTGAATTGAATTGAATTGAATTAAACATGGCATATTCTCAAATATGACGAGCTAGAACTACTGAATGTTTGCTTGATGAAAGATTTAATGGATCAAAATATAAATTTTTAATTAAACATTAATCTTTGATTATTTCTTGTGTTAAAGTAGACAATTGTACCCAATTTGAAGAAGGTAAAAATCAGTTTTTGGTAGAAATAATCAAAATTCAATGCCACATGGGGTTGCACACTGGAGCTATAATATTAAATTGATTGATTAGTTGTCTACTATTTAATTAAACATCAATCGGTTTAAGTAGTCCCTTAAGAAAAAAGTATACAACCTCTGATTCTAGTTAGTTAAAAAAAAATTCTGGTCTTTTTCCTCCTATATGACAGCAAACTGAATTTATTGAGGTTGTGGACAAAAAAAAGGCACTTAAGATGTTATTTTAGACTTTTTCTGATATTTTATAGACTAAAAAAATTGATTATTAATATAGAAAATGATCAACAGATTAATCGACAATGAAAATAATCATCAGCTGCTGCTCTATTGAGCATATTCTAATGGAACCACAGGACCAGTTAGTCAATCAGCTAAAAACAAGTCCATCAAACCAATATTTCCACATTTGTTAATTAAATTCAGCTCGACTGCTGCAGCCTACAGTGCATTTAATATCCCCTCAGAACACACTGATGTGATTTCTGCTAGGTTTCCAGCCTTCCAGAGTCACACCCTTTTCCTTGTTAAGCTGAGCGACATGTCAGCGGGTCACAGGGACGGTGCCCACATGATGGGCTATTAGGCGAACAGAAAGGCAGGAACATGAGTAACCACTCAAACAAAAGGTCTGTTCCACACATTTCTGCCTTGACGCTGCCACAAAGGACGGGAGTCAGATGCTCTGAGCAGAGGTTGTTAATTGGAGAGCCAAAGGTCACGGAGAAAAGAAGGATTTTCACTTGTGTGTGAGTGAGACAGAGAGAGAGTTTTAATGCAAAATTTGTGTAGTTCTGATCTTTGTTCACAATAAAAACTCAGATATGAATAGAGCAGGATGGAAAGGTGAGAAATATTTGATCAATTTAGCAAGGAAAAAAGAAGAAAAATTAGTCTGCCAGAGCTTTTCTAATGGAGCAGAATTATCTGATTAATAAGTAAGCTGATTCACAAATAATCAATAATTTTAGACACCAATTTATAAGTTTGAATTATTTATCGAATTTAATGGTTCCAGCTTCCTCAATGTGAGAATCTATATGTAAGGGAGAGATTGTGAATAAACGCGGTTTCAGCGCTGGTTCTGGGTTATCACCGGATTCACACTGGGAGTGTCGGCCAGAACACCACTTAAGGCCAGTTCATCCAGAGTATGAATAAAAGGCACAGAGACTGCGTTGTTTCCTATTTTACTTGAAGTTTGGTTGTGTTTTTTTCTACAAGGAAATAATAATAAACATATCTTAATAACTTATATCTAAATACACAAACAATAGGAACAGAAATGTAAACAAATGCTCTACAATCATAAACTTATCCATAAACATCATCAAATACACTTACTTCCGCTAGTTGGCGCATATTACCATACAACTTCCTCTTTGGCGTTTCAAAATAAAACACTCAATGTATAAACATGGACATGCTCTTATTTTGTAACCGGAAGTACCGCGAGCTGCGCCCAGCACAGCAGCAAACTTGACGCTCCAAACGTCAGACGGCGAAAATACTCATCTTCCTCTTACATGCATGCATTTACAAACGCACAGTACCCTAACAGTACGACTTAAAGAATAAATACAGAACATAAACCTAACAATAACATTAACTAGACGACATCACGCAATCACTCAGACAATACTTACTCTTCATGCATGCACAACCAGCGTAGAATGACTCTGCCGACCGCTGTCTCATACATCACTCATTCCGCTATCATGCTACAAACCATCACGTCGTCACTGATCACACGTTTCACATGGGCGATGCCCCGCCCCTTAAAGGTCCACAATGACACTAAATCTAACTGAAAGAAATCTAACAATGTATGAACATGAACTAACTTTGGGGCCTTTTCTACAGCCACCCCCAAATGTATCTTATACATTTGCTCATCAATATAGGTCACAAAGTTCTATAGTTGAGTAGCTGGTACAGGTGTAGAATCGTCCTCATCCTCCCCAGACGGCAGCGCAGGAAGGACCACCAGCCTAGCAACTGGTCAGGTATAAAGTCTCGACTTCACCTTGACGTCAGCTGACCTAATGTGTCCATCAGGGCTATAATGAGTCTTGACCACCTTCCCAATGGGCCAAAGGCCTCGGGGGAGGTGTGGGTCAGTGATCATCACCACAGAGTCTTCTTTGATGTCAGTAGCTGTATCGTGCCACTTCTGGCGAGCTTGTAGACTTGGCACATACAGCTAAATAAAACGAGCCCAAAAGTGATCAGCCAAAACCTGGGAGTGCTTCCAGCATCGACGACTAAGAAGTTCGCTCTCAGGGTAGACTACCTGAGGTAACGAACCATCAGGCCGCCCCATCAGAAGGACGTCATAACCTAGGGGTTTACTGTTGAGGATCCCTTCTACGTCAGTAAGTACAGTGGAGAGCACTTCCTTTGGCACAGGTTGAGAACCCACTGTGGCATACAGGGCACTCTTAGCGGAGCGGATCTCTCTCTCCCACACTCCTTCAAAGTGGGGGGCTGCTGAGGGGTTGAAGTGGAAGGCGATCTTATGCCTGGCAAGGAGCTGTTGGAGGTCAGGGGACATTCCTCGGAAGGTCTCACGGAGTTCTCTCGCTCCTCCTATGAAATTTGTCCCCTGGTCTGAGAGCAATTCAGCAGGTGTTCCTGCTCGAGCAATGAACCGGCGGAGAGCCATCAGGAAGGCATCAGAATCAATGGTGGTGAGAAGGTCTAAGTGTACAGCTCTGGTGGTGAGGCACTTGAATATGATTCCCCGTCTTTTCTCCAAGCGTCTTCCCACTTCCCCCTTCCTCTCTCCAACGCTTACAGTCTGCACAGCTGGTTTGGTAGCGCCAAACAGCTTCACGCCCCCTCAGAATCCAGAAGGTTCTCCAGAGCTCTGCAAACACGCGCTCTGGACCAGGGTGGCATAGACGGCTCTCGAAGTCTTGGATTAGCAACCTAGTCACTGGATGACTTGGGTCCAGAATGATGGGGTGGAGCACTGTGACTTCCAGATCTGTGGCACGCCAGAGCAGTCCTCCCACTCTGATGAGGTCCCCACCCTCATCTAGCTCAGGAGAAAGAGTCAGAAGTCGACTGCTTCTAGGGACTGATTTACCAACCTTTAGTAGGTTGTACTCCTGCTGGAAACTGTCCATCTGAGATCTAGGAAGGACCAACCTCTCTGCTTGGCAGTAGTCCTCTGCAGTAAGATGGTCGCTCCTGTTAGCCGTCCCATGCCACTCCTGCACAGTTGCTGCTAGTAGTTCCTTCCAGGAGTTGTACTGGCTCAGGTCAGTGGGAGGCTGGGTTGGAACAGCAGCGGCAACACCACAGAAGGTGGACTTGTGCATCTCTGAGGTATCTGTTGGTTGTTCCACAGTAGAGGTCTGAGGCCATTGGTCTGGACTCAGCTGAGGAAATGGCGTGCCCTGACTCCACCTGTTCGGCTCTGAGAGCTCTTTCAGCCTTTTCCCACGCGTTACATCATCTGTGGGGTTTCTCATAGAGCCAACATATCTCCACGTGTGCCTGTCAGTCAACTCCTGTATTTCTGACACAAAGACTTTAAATCGGAAGGATTCAGACTTCGGCCAGGTCAGCACTGTTGTAGAATCGGACCACAGAGTTATTTGGTCAATGATGATGGTGAGTTCCTTCTCTAGCACCTGGGCGAGCTGTGCTCCAGTAAGTGCAGCACACAGTTCTAATCTGGGCATGGAGTGAAGTCGCTTGGGAGAGACTCTGGAGCGAGCCATCAGGAATGACAGGTGCACAACACCATGCCTGTCAGTGGAACGACTCCTCAGATGCATCACAGAAGATATGCACTTCTCCTCGAAGGCCAGAAATGTCTACTTCCTTTGGCAGGTATGGCCGTGGCAGTGTGACTTGAGAGAGGACCTGTAGCTCTTCCTCCCACACTCTCCATTGCTGTAGGAGATCATGAGGAAGTGAGGGGTCATCCCAGCCCCGATGTGCATCCCAAAGGTGCCTGACAAGCACCTTGGCCCGTGTGGTGAAAGGTAAGATGAATCCCAAAGGGTCATATTGACTTGCCAGTACTTTATAGATGTTTCACATAGTTGGGACACCATAATCCACATGACGATGCTTGTAGCCATGGACGTCCGTATGGAAGTTCCAGCTTAGCCCCAGGGTGGATTCTGGAATATCCGTCTTGCTACGAGCCATCCATAACTCAACACTGGCAGATCGACTCTCTTCAGATAGGTGGCTTATTACCTCTGGTTCATTGCTGGCGTAGTGGCATAGTTCAGATCCTGCAAATACTAACAGGGCTTTTAATTTGTCAACAAGGTGTCTTGCCATAGCACTGGTGGGGACACTTTGGAGCCAATTGTCAACATATAAGCATTTCTCGATTGAGATCCTCCCATCTTCACTCAGCTGACTGTTTTCAGTAACGTGCCACTGCAGAGCGAATGTAACACAACAGGGGCTACACGTTGTTCCGAATGGCAGCACCTGCCACTCGTACACTGCAGGGAACTCTTCTTTGCTGACATCACGCCAAACAAATCTAAGCAGAGCACGATCCTCTGGGAGGAGACAAACTTGATGGAACATGCCTTTGATGTCTGCACTGATGGCAACGGCATGCTCCCTGAAATGCAGCAGAACTCCCAGGAGTTTGGCTCCCAATGTCGGCCCAGGCAGTAGGTAATTGTTCAGGTTGTGGCCCTGATGCTGAAAAGAACAGTTGAATACTATCCTCTGCTTGCTGTTATGGCTCACGATATGATGAGGGATGTACCATGCCTTGTTATCTCCCTTGGCTGGCATTTCTGGACCACACTTAATTACAGACCCGACCTTGATCAGTTTCTCCATCTCCACTTTGTAGGTTTCGGCTTGTGAAGGGTCTCTAGCCAGTCGCCTTTCTACACTACATAAGCTGGGCATGACAGCCATTGGTGTAGCTCGAAGGAGTGGCATTCCCTGACGACGGACCAGAGGGTGGCGTAACGGTGAACACCATCAACCTCTACCCTAACGGTTTTGGTCTCGAGAGTTCTAATAGCATATGTATCATGCTTTGAGCGAGTAACTAGCTTCTCACTGTGGAATGGAACAGTATCGACCAACCAGAGTTTCTCAACATGCTTCATGAGCTCACTCACTTGAGGTGCTACTGTGGTCAATAGGCACAGAGTCCAGCCTAGTCTGGTGCGTACTGCAGCTGGTCCTCCTAGAGGTCCCAACCTGACAGGTTCTATGGGGGTGATGAGGTGGGGGTGGTCACTCCCAATGAGAAGCAGGGGCTTAACGTTAGTCAGGGTCGGTATGGGAAGGCCAATGAGGTGTTTGTAATTCCTTCGCAGCTGCTCTATGGGGTACGTATGACTTGCTAGTCCAATGCGGGCAGTGGCAGATGCACCAGTAATCTTGAACTTGGTCTTTGGCTTGGAGGATGAGGCAACAGAGAATGACACTGAGGTTCTATAACTATAACTTTTATTTGTTTACTACATATTAACTGAATCCCTTCCTTGGTTTTTGTAACACCAATTAAGCTATTGCAAGATGTCACCTTTGTGAGCTTTCTTTGGACACACCATGACACTTAAAACACAATATTTCACACAGTAAATAGCAAATGAATCTGTTTACAAACCACAGGGACTGTTTTTGCCTCGATGACAACACGAATGCAATGAAAGCATCAAAACAAATGTTAACAATAAGAGTATTCAATATAATTCTATCTAAATATGTGGAATATGAGGTCAGATCTACTAACATTACTAGAACATTTTCAACATGGCACAAGTCATGGTTGAATGCCATAAAATTAAAGTAAAAGCCTCAGCAGCAGTGCAAACCATGCAATGACAAGAGGACAAAACACGTCTTGTATTGCCTTCTAAGATCACATCTGATCGTTGTACAAAAAATCAGTTTAATAAAAAAGGAAAAATACGAATGAGTAGATTTTAAGCCTCTGAAAGGTGCATCAGTTCTAAAAAACAAAACAAAACAAAATGACACAATTTTTCAGAGCCAGAGACTGTAAAAAACATACAGAATCATCAGATTTTCAGGTTTCCTATAGTCCATGGACCACATTCCAATGCAAAACTTACCCATACATAAGCTTAGAATCACAATATCTCATCAAAATGACTTTATTCTGCATATCTCGTTTTAAAAGTCTTTTATGGATTAAAAAAAAAAATAACAAAGCAGCTCTTCTGTGAGTAGCTATTCTGTAGGAAAAAAACAAATCCAAGTTCAAAATCGGGAAATTTCGTCAAAATCTATTTATATTACATCTCATTTTTTAAATCACTAAAAATCAACCATTTGCTGTAATCAGATTCTGTAAAAACAAATAAATTCTGCACTCTTCAGCGCAACCAGTAGGCCATGACTGACTTAGCTGCTACTAACAGTCAAATGACAAAAATTCAGGAACTTTTAGGCAAAACAGCAGGCAGTGTTTACACAGAGCAGAGAGCAGACAAGTATGGAAATGTGAATAGTGGAATATCTATAATATGTAGAGTTACTGGTTATTCCAATTTTTTTTTCAAGTATTGGTGACACCTATGGGCACTTGGAAAAATGTTGCACGTGTTAATTCCAGGTTTTGCCATTTTTTGTCAAATAAGAACCCAAAGAAATTATTTTTTTCAAAATTAATATTAGAACTTTGTGCACAAAATATATTTCTGAGTTCTCTCTACTTCTAGCCATGGTTCTGCTGTTACCAAAGAGTTGCAGGACTTTATATCATTACAATTTATGCAGTGAAAAATGAGCCCACAGTGAGAAAATATGAGAGGAATAAAAAATGTGTCAGTAATGATGATGTTTCTTGAGTTAACTAATATTGCTTCACCAAAACTGTGTTGACAATAGAAAAATACGCTAATCAAAACATTTCCCTTTTCTCTTCACATTGTTCACACTGCAAATATAATGTTATCTGTCCACAACAACAAGAAGACAGTTCTCAGTTATTGCTTCTTGTCCCAGAAATGTCACATTTTTGCATCAGTGGTAAACACACTGAAGCTCATCTTGCTTGAGACTTTTCTCAGTCTCCTCCAAGGACATTGGTGGTCTTCAGGCTCTTTTCCAGGACCCAGCATGCTTTCAGATCTTTCATTGTTTGGGCTGCTAAACTCCTTAAACATGTCTCTGTGATGAGTTACAGACACCGGACTGTAATGGAGGCCGGGCTGATAACAGGCGATAACATGAGATAATGGCATGAGACTATCTCTTTGCAGCAAATATCAAGGAGCTGCAACACCACAAAACATTTGAGGAATCCCAACTAGCTGACACCAACACAGCGAAGAGTTCATGTGAGGTCTAAGAACAGAGTAAAAACACAGGACCGACTCTTGTGTCTCTCAATGCAGAGACGACCTACTGCCCTTATGTTATTCGCACCACAAACCGAATTACCTCTTCCATCCTGCACGCTATTCCTTGCTGCTCAGAGAGCAAAGCTGGCATTATGAGGAAGGGATTCCGACAGCTCACACTTATTAGCCGTTATCTCAAGGACGACAACGCGTTCTGTTCTAATTAACTGGCGCGGACACCAAACAAAACACATATAGAGGGCTGAGCCAGACGCTGTAATTGATGAGCAAATTTATTACATCCGACTTCAAAGAGAGCCTGGATCAAAATATATCACTCGATGAGCAAAAAGCAGCACAGATGCACGGTGCATGAAAAGCATGAAACACAAACACGAAAGCAGACAAAACTGTGCTGCAGTTAATAATCAGGGTACAGCTGCTAATGTGTGTTTCTGTTAATACCGTTTCCATGACTGTAGTAATGATTATTACAGTCTTATCTGGATATTCATGTGTTATAAAAGTGACATGAGTATTTGAAATGCTTAAACAACAATTATGTTAATGAAAATTTGTGCAATGTTTATGTAGTCATAATACAAAATGTGATTTAATGAAAGCTAAATAAATTATTCAGGGCTAGTTCTGCAACATATTGTAAAGATTTGATAGATGATCCAATAAATTTTTAGAAAAATATGATCAACAAAGACATTAAAGCTACATAAACGGTTTTGTTCACTTGGAGACATCCATTATTATCTATACACCGCTTAATCCTCACTAGGGTCGCAGGGGGGGCTGGAGCCTATCCCAGCTGACTCGGGCGAAGGCAGGGGACACCCTAGACAGGTCGCCAGTCTGTCGCAGGGCCACATACAAAGACAAACAAGCACTCTCACATTCACACCTACGGGCAATTTAGAATAATCAATTAACCTCAGCATATTTTTGGACTGTGGGAGGAAGCCGGAGTACCCGGAGAGAACCCACGCATGCACAGTGAGAACATGCAAACTCCATGCAGAAAGATCCCGGGAAAGCCGGGACGCGAACCAGGGACCTTCCTGCTGCAAGGCGAAAGTGCTAACCACTACGCCACTGTGCAGCCCCACTTGGAGACATAGCAAGTCTAAATGAAGCTGACTGTCTTATGGCTAATGTAATAAATGATTCGCTATTCACACATTAAACAACATTATCACTCATTTGGAGTCATCTCTCCCCCTGTCAAATCACCACCTCATTGCAGTGGAGGGGTTTGAGTGTCTCTGAGATCCTGGAGCCATGTTATCCGGGGCATTAGCCCCTGGTAGGGTCTCCCAAGGCAAATTGGTCCTGGGGGAGAGACCAGACTAAGAGCAATTCAGAAAACCTTGATGATTGCAGAAAAAGGTGGAGCCGCTACCTTGCCCGAGTTAGGGATACAGGGGCCTTCCCCAGGCTTTGGTGGGAGTTGCTTCCCCAAGCGAAGGAGTTCAAGTATCTCAGGATCTTGTTCACGAGAAATGGGAAAATGGAGCAAGAGATGGACAGGCGGATTGTTGCAGAGTCAGCAGTAATGCGGGCGCTGTACCAAACCATCGTGGTGAAGAGGGAGCTGAGCCACAAAGCAAAGCTCTCAATTCACCAGTCCATCTGCAATCCAACCCTCACCTATGGTCATGAGCTCTGGGTAGTGAACGAAAGAACAAGATCACGGATACAAGCGGTTGAAATGAGCTTCCTCCGTAGGGTGGCTGGGCTCACTCTTAGAGATAGGGTGAGAAGTTCAGTCATCCGGAGGGAGCTCGGAGTAGAGCTACTGCTCCTTCGCGTCGATAGGAGCCAGATGAGGTGGTTTGGACATCTAATTAGGATGCCTCCGGGGAGACTTCCTTTGGAGGTTTTCCACACACGTCCACCTGGGAGGACACCCCAGGGCAGACCCAGAGCCCGCTGGAGGGATTATATATTTCATTGGCCTGGTAACGCCTCGGGATCCCCCAGGAAGAGTTGAAAAGCTTTGCTGGGGGGAGAGACATCTGGAACGACCCGGCCCTGGATAAGCGGAAGAAAATGGATGGATGGATGGATGGAGTCATTTCTGCGCACTTGTTGAATGGGATTTCTTTCAGAGTCCTGTAAAGAATATCTGACTCTCACGTCTTCCAGCCAGGTTCCAACTTCGCCTGTGTGTTTGGTGAGTGAGTTTATTAGAGCTTTTTTTTTTTTTTTTAAATGGAAAAATAGCTCCTGGAAGCGAGGTTGGTACAAGTGCCAAGACCTAAATACTCTGTAAAAAAATAAAGAATATGAGCTAAAAGGAGCTGAAAAGCTCTACCGTGCTACAGAGATGGCAGAAGTTCAGATTTTGTCCTAACAGCAACCACTTTCATGTTGCATGTGAGTATTTGTTTCACTGTTACTAGAAAGATCTGAGCTTTATTTGAAGAATGTGTGGCAATATATCAAAGATGAGTGACAAATTAAAGGAAAACCCAACATGAAGTGTTTTAACCCTTTAATGTTCTGCTCAACCATTTGGTAGAGCACATTTTTACTCATTATATCTTACTGAAAAATATGTTTTACTTAATTCCACCCATTTCAGCCATTTCTACCACTCAGTTGAGGTACAGTATACTAAAAAAGTCCAGTAGATGTCGCTGTGTTTTGAAATAGCATGCAGAGCAAGTTAGTCTGCTCACAGGAAATTAGCACGAGCAAAATCACTCATCACACGAGGCCTCCATTTGCTGTGACTTTCAAAGGTAAAGTAATATTTTTGATGTATTATAGTGCCTAAGGAGTTGCTGAACACAACTGTGTCATTTGAAATGTTAAAAAAAAAAAAAAAAAAAAAAAAAAATTTCAAAAGGGTCTAAATTTTTCTCAGCCGTTTGGTAGAGGTCGATATTTTAAAAACCACTGGGTCTCTTCATAAAAAAAAACAAAAAACAAACAATGTTATTCGTGCCCCAAAGAGATAAGAAAAATAAATATTTTTTTCATTGCCTTTTTCTTGGTGAGGATGTTAAAGTGTTAAAATAAGATAAAACAGAATTTTAATGATCTGAAAGGAAATTCTTATGCCAAATATTGCTCAGAAAACATGAGCATAAACCAAGAGCAGCACAAATAAAGTGTAGTATGGTACATATACAATAAATAAGGATGTTAAATGAAACTAAAATAGAAAAATAAGTACTCAGGCAATTATACTCAATACTGCACATAATAAAATGCTGCACACAAAACTATTGTGTGAATATAAAGTGCAGAAGTGGGCCAGCATATTCAGGTTTTTCCCTTTAATTTGTCTGTACACTTCTGCAAATACTTTCATGTGCATATATGCTGGATTTTAGCTTAAGAAGCACTTGTCTAGTTTGTAAGTTACACACAGTCCAAGAATCTCTACTTTTAGTCCAGCTGATGACTCTTCATTTCTAGACTCATCTTCCCTGGTGATAATGTTCACTCTCACTTGATATATCATTTGCTCTGTCTGACCAACAGTCCACAGTCAATATGTTTTCCATTCTAAAAGCAGTAACTCCTCACATTCAAGAAGTAGTATCTAGCCACTCTGATATTTTTACTTTGTAATTGACTTTAAATGTTGATCTACTACTTGTTTCTGTGCAAGAATAAAGCAAAATCTGTACAAAAGATGGACAAAAGGCTCCAAGAATCTGCACTTTCCTGTTGGATCCTCTCAGATCATGATGGTTCCCGCCTCTGCTGACATGGCAATTAAGTGCTGTGTGCGAGTGTGAGGCAAGCTGCATCCCATAGCAATTAAAGAGAGGATAGGCGGCGAGTGTTATTAGCGGTGGTGAGCTGCAGCCATGATCCCATCAGCAACAGTCATGCTCAGGACAGCAGGGCGATGAATGCTGCAGAAGCCTGGCGTTGGGGCAGAACCTGGTTGGATTCAATCCCACAGCCTGCCCCCGCTCACTCACCCTGCAGGCAACGGCACAATAACAGGCATCCCATATTGCCAAAGTAATACACATCCGCAATGCTGACATGGAGGCGCACAAACACACATGCACAAATACCTGAAGGTGTAATCACTACTGCTGCCAGTCCCTTAGAGGAACCACAACAGTTTTCACAGCTGACACACAATTCATGACATCTGTAATGACAGGAAGATCTCAAAACATCTCACGGTGGTCATGAAAACATTGCAATATCTTCGAAATATTGCCGCCAAATAAAACAGGGTGCATGCACGCCAGCAGCAATAGTGGAAGACATACTTTTAACCCTTTTTCCAGGAAGCCCCCTTAATTGAAATACAGTTATAAGATATCTTTGGAAGTACTGCACATCCTATAGTTCATTCCAGTGGTTTAAATTGTAGCATAAATGTAAATATTGTACTCCTGTGTAAAGTTTTCTTTAAATTTCATACATGCTGGTTTATTCTTAAACTGTATTTTAGAAAATCAATTAATGGCTGCTGATGCATGTAAGAAAAAGAAACTTGACTGGAAGAGTATTTACACTGCAAGTTTTTGTTACGGGAGGGGTCAGAGAACCCAATCACAGGCACAGATAGTGGCAGACAGGTGGTCAAGGGAAATAGGTTTTTATTTAAACAAAACAGGAACTAAACCAATACAGAAAAAGGAAAACCGAACAGGGTGGAAAACTAAACCAAATCCATACTAAAATAAGTCGCACTACTAAACCTATTAAAACCCACAGCTACTCTACAAAAACCAAACAGTGATAAACTAAAACAGGCAATGAAACAGAGTACTTACAAAACCAGGGAAGCTAAGCTACAGGGGCAAGGTAGGCAGACAAGGAACAAAAACAGGAACTAGCAGGAATCCAGGGGGAGAGGAGCAGAGGGGGTTACACAGGGCTTGGTGGGGCAAACATAATCCAAGGGGGAAACAGACTCTATGGTCCAACAAGGAGAGACTGAATGAACTGAGCTTTATATTGCATGAGGTGATTGTGAACAGGTGTCCTGAGTGAGCTGATTACTGCAGCTGACACTCATTGCAGTAATCAGCAGGTAGCAGAATGCAGGCAGGTGAAGCAGGGAGAGCAGGAGGGCGAGTGAACAGGGGGAGAGAGACAGGAGGGAGAGATGACAGACAGAGGGAGCCAAAAAGACAGACAGGTCAAAACAGATAAACAGATCAGGAACCATTGGAGAAAGAAGGAAAAAGAGAGAGAAGGGGGAAGAAGGGCAGGGGTTGGAGCAGGGATCATAACATTTTTAATCTAGTGGATGTGGTGTAAGGTCATGATTCATATGAAATTTTCATATGATTTGAGTTGTGACCTGAATTTTAATTATCAGGGCTCCAGTCTAACGTCTGTGTCTCTGTCTTTTCCATTTAGGTACACCAGCGTGTTATCTAGGTGCATCCAAATGATTGCTGCAAATAATTTCTGGTTTGCTGCTGCCTGGCTCTTAAACGCTGCAGGGAGACGGTCTGTTGTCAGCCACATGGCTGTCACGGCACATTATCTTGGAGAGATTGTGCTTTTTTTAGTCTGTCAATCCATAATGTTGATACTTCAACACCATAAGCAGTGTTTCCAGCCACGTGTTGGCTGCAGTTTTTGCAACACATGCAGCGCATAGTATTGGCCACTTCATATCTTAGGGTTTCCCACAGGTTGAGAATTTAGTTGCAACAGTGGGTGACATGCTGTTACTAATATGCATGCAGAGACTTACAGTTGAGGAGGAAATAGTGTAAAGGTGGTTCTCTGAAGCTACAGTTCAGAAATGTTCCTTAAATGCCTGAAATGCAGAGTATCTGTACATGCTATGATTTACTGATGGTCCCTAAATATCTCACATGTGAAGGTAGATGTTATTAAGAGGTTGTGCACAGAGAAGCTTCTAGTCTCCACCCAGTCACTGCCGCTGAGACAGGTGTTGGACATCTAGTAGCAGAACATCAAACGTTCTTAAGGATCAGTCCAATCCTGGACACCTTCTGTTTGACCCAATAGACGCATCAGGTCCAAATTACAGAGTGAAAAACAGCTTCTACCTCAGAACTGAATTCTGTCAAATATGCACACTGGATCTGAGAACCTACTAGCAATTCCTACAACCTATTTATGCACATTATTTACTCTGCACTAAGAGATTATTGACTAATTTCATTACAAATTTGCTAATTTTGCTTAACTATGTATCACAGCTGCTTTTACAAAGTGCAGACTGTTTCATGCAGTATACATACTACAGGGATACACATTTTCACTGTAATATTGCATCCATAACTTGGACCGTCGCAGTTTCTAGTCTGAAATGAGCCATCATCTGTCTTTTACCATGACAAACTATTCAAAAGATTGTAAGTAGGAATGTCTAGAAAATCATGCTGACCTACAAACAGCAAGTTCCAACCGGATGTAGGCGACATCCTGGTTTTTCTGGCATGCTGTATTTTAGGAGATATAAAATCTTTTCTGGCATACTGCTGTAAATAGTATGTTAATTTGGGTATTAAAATGCATTCTAAATGTCAAGCACACCACACCTGTCGCACTTGACAGATTTTTCAGTTGCACAACCAACCATAATGGTCACATTCTGGAGGCCTGATTATAGATTTATTATTATGCACACCTTTCCTCTGTCTTTTCTGTAAAGGGCCTTTGAGATTTCTTCATATAATAGCCACAGTGATTGACAATGACCCTTCATTTACGCCAAAAAACTACTACTTTCACTGTAAAAAATAAACCCCTCACTCAAACTCCTACTTGTCATCAGGTGCTTTGAGCTGTTCATTTATTTTCATCATTCAAGCTGCATCCATTTCATGAAAATGTCTTATATTTATACAGATATTCCTGCATCTCTTTTGAGGTTGTTGGAAAGCAAGCAGACTTTCTCTTCCGCAGCAGCGTCGCACCTCTTCTCTCTGTTCTATTTCTGTGACACTGAGCAGAAAGAAGAGCACTAATGAACCCGTCTGTTCCTTGCAAGTTCCCTTCCATTTCTTTGCTGATTGATGTCAATTGTAACTTCACAACACCACACTTCCTCTTCTCTGCAGAAACACACCCCAGCAGCTTTAATCACTGGGAAGCAGGGTAGGATTGGAATTCACTGGAATTTTATGCACCATGAACAGTTTTACAGCCGGGCTGGAGGTTTTTGTCCAGTTTTTGGTCTAATGTTTTACTTATGAAAGCAAGAGGAGCTGCGGATGAGATAGTGAAGAGAACCGAGCTTGCTTTTTTTTTTCCGACCGTATCTCATTATTAATTCTATTATGGATAGCCTCCTTGCATCGAGCCCCATTAGACAGAGTTTGCCCGCTAGAGCACAGCAGACCTCAGGTTTAATTGACACCATGGCACACATGGGAGCGTTGAAGAGGGCATGATCTGAGTGCATGACTGATCAACACAAATGCCAGCCTTCTCTCGCCGGAGTCTGAATTTCAAGGAGGAATGAAGAAAATGTTTGAATTAGTATTCCAACAGGAAGAATACAAAATTAAAGGTGGAAAAAGGACAAAATCTTAGCAACTTTAAATGCCACAAAGCCACAACGACACAAATTTGGTGTCCTTTTACAAGCATAAATCAATAGCTTTGACTGAATTACGCTGCTCCTCTGTAATATTTCATTTGGAATCGCGGCTGATATAAAAAGAGCCACATTTTAGAGGTCTATCATAATAATGGCACACTATTGAACTGTGACAAAGTGATCAAACACAGGCAGGCTGATGACAAGCTTGTGCCAAATGTTTAACGAGCTCTTTGTGCTACAAATGAGCTCAGAGCTTCGGTCATCCAGATGCAACACAGACCACTTGTCTGCCTCTTTACATGCTGTTTTGTTATAAACAAGCTCTCTGTGCTGGATGGAAACACAAAATAAATATGTGAAAAATAACCTATTTGCATGGACACTGTTGTGCACCTAAATTGGACATTTTGCTTGTTTACAACCCTGGGTAGCAGCACTTGAAGAAAATAACAGTCAAACAAACCAGCAGTCACTGGAAGAGTCATGGCACCAATCATTGGAAATACAGCACGAGAAGGCCAGAAAAGATTTGGTCATCATAGCTATCAAGACACGTGGAGTTAAACCAAACACACCACGTTTATTCTCATTCTGACTCGACATAAAACTACAACATGAACCCTTCCTGGTAATCATAAGGATTATTCAACATCTTAGAAAAAGCAGAAAATCTCACATTACTAATGGGGGAAAAGGAGCAGATACAATACAATAACAATACAATACAATAATTTTAAATAAGACATGTCTTCATTGTTTTCAAAGTGGTGCAGATTTTGGGACAGAGAAGTGAAGTCAAGTCGCCACAAGTTCTGACTTTGACTTCCGGTTCTGCAGGTAGCTTCCAAATGGGAAAAGGCTTTTTCTTTTGTTTAAAGCTTAAAATTTGTAAAAACTCAGTGTTTTTTTTCTTTCTCTACTTTTTGTTTTTCGAATTTAATTTTTAAACGAAAAAACAAAAAAACAAAGTGATTATTTGTTTTTTCTCGTTTTATTTTGAAACAGAAAAACGAATGAGCAAACCATACACGGATTTTCTTTCAGTGTCTGAACTGAAATGAGATGTCAGATTGGGTAGTAAGGTAACCGTACCATTGGAATGATGGTTTTATTTATACGTTTGGTCATAAGATTGAAGCAGATCCTTCAAAACCTTTGCTGTCTTTAACACTTTATTACATGTAGCATTCACCTGCTTTAAGTCTATAATTGATTTAATGCCTAAAAACTCTCTTTTTCTTAAAGTTACAAATTAAATTTTTTACTCCATGAAAACAACCCCTTCATGCCTTAAAACAGCTTAGATGTCACTATATACATCCATTTAATCCTTGCTGCAGCTCAGTCACACCAGCTCTTTGCACTACAAAATGGCGAGCTGTAATACTGCTGTAAATTTAGCCATACATGTACAGAAAGTCACACCTAACGTCCAACCCTGCAAGTTGACAGCATTGGTTTCTTAGGTTTGTTGTGTATGAAACCGCAAAAGTCAGTGTTTCTGAGTTACTGATTCACTGCAGCTTCAAGGTGGAGATGCTCAGCAATTATGTGCACTGCTTTTTCACTTATATGTCTTCTAGCATTAAAAAAATAACAACATATGGACAGGGTAACAGTCAGAAACATGAGCTGCGTTGTTGTGTCTAACTTGAGTGGCATCAGAAGATTCTTTGTATTACTTCTCAAAGCCAGCGTTTTGTATTTTGCATCCATGTTACTTCTGTTTAGTACACTGGCTATTGCAGATATAAAGTGGGTTAAATTTTTATATGCATGCTGTGGAAGACAATTTCCCTCAAGGGAACAGGAGGATTTAAAGAAGCTTCTTAGACGGGAGCAAAAATGTCTTTAAGAACCAAAAAGAGAAGTCCTGCTGCATTTTATTGAAGCTCTTAGGATTCTCTTAAGGGCAACTGAGCATTCATTCATTTATGCTTTCATAATTCTTCCACTTAAACTTTAAACACAATTCGGCACATGCTTAAATGTACAGTCACTGCTAGGTAGCGACGTGGGAATCCAACACAAATCTTGTGTGAAAGTAATTAAGTCCGGGCTTATTGCATTCACGCTGTTGTTTCTCAAAGCCTTTGCAGCTGGCTGCAATCTCTCAGCCCTCTATGGACCTACACAAAGGAGACAACAGACAGCTGATGTGTCCGTCGCTGTGAATCCACTTTAGACTTGGAGGCACAGGCTTGATGAGAAAGGGCACACAGGTGGCAATCCATTGAAGACCAGCAATGTGCCTTACTCTGATGATTACTGAGCACTGATCCACCGTGAACAAACAACTGATTTGGAGCATAGACTAAAAGAAGTAAATGTAGCCACTGTGATGTGAACGATTGGTTTGTGGAGCCAGAAGTGACCATATTCTGATGAGAAGGTGGAGGTTTGCTAAAGCATACACTTCTTTATTGTCTGTTTTACTCTCAATGGGATAATATTTTATGAAATTAACATTTAATTGTGCTGCAAAAGACTTCAAACTAGGAATTGGGACCATAAGCCTAATATAAAAATCTTTACGAAAGGTAACAAATCAACTGAGAAGGAGGGTCATTTTCCCGTAGACGTCTGTACAATCGGACAATTGGATTCACCTCCTGCGGGACATTGGAAAGACTGTAGGTTTAAAGCCACTTCCACATTGACTTCACATTTCACTGCATCTCGCAGCCACTGTGATGTGGGTCAAGTTTGACATTTTTGACATCACCTTCTTGGAGCAAGAAGTGCCCATATTTTGAAGAAAATGTGGTGGCATGTTAAACATACACTGCTTTATTGTCTGTTATAGTCTCACAGGGACAATTTATGAAATAAACATCATATTTTGCTGAGGAAAACTTGAACCCAGCAATTGAGACTAACTCAATAGGGAAATGTTTACTGAAGTAATAAATCAAGTGAAAGTAGGTGCATTTTCCCACAGACTTCTATATAATCAGACAATTGGATTCACCCCCTGGTGGCCATAGGAAAGATGGCAGGTTTGAGGAACTTCCACATTGACTTCACATTTCACTGTATTTCGTAGCCACTATGCTGTATATTTTATTGGTTTGTGAATCACTATTAAAAGAGAATTAAGTTTCGCATTTTATGTTGGTTTTTGGGAACCAGAAGTGACCATATTCTGATGAGAGGGTGAAGCCACCCTAAAACATAGGCTGCTTTATTGTTCATTTTTACTCCGCCAAGGAACGGCGGAGTTATGCGACGATCGGCGTACGTTTGTCTGTGAATCTGTGAATCTGTCTGTCTGTGTGAAACATTACTCAAAAACGGAACAACAGATTTGGATGAAATTTTCAGAGAAGGTCAGAAATGACACAAGGACCAAGTGATTAGATTTTGGCAGTGATGCGGCTTATAGTCTGGATCTACAGCTTTGTTAAAGATTTTCCATTGAGAGATATAGCAGCCGGTACGGCGTCGCCGTAACCACGATGTGAACACTATGTCAGTTACCCACTGACGATCACATGATTGTGATCCTGCTACAAATTGACTGTGATTTATCAGTTGGAAATCATACAAGGAACAAATGATTAAACTGTGAGGTGTTTCTGAGTCCCATCAATTCCTGCCGCCTGCTACATATTTAGGTCACGCAATGTAGCAAACCCCAGTCAGACACGTTAAGTTCAGCCGTCAGCCTTATTTTGAACACAAATTCACCTTTCTGTCCTTCACTCATTTCTTCACAGTAAGAGCTTGTCTCCATTCCAGCTACGTGCTTCTAAGTTTAGACACATCCTTTGCTAGACAGCAACAGCGTGGAACCGTTGTCTTTCATCTTTATTTGAATTTTCTGACTTTTCGGCAGCGTCTTCGTTATGTCCAGAAACCGCTTCTTAGAGAATCACTTCCTGTGCTGCTGGAATGGTGAAAAAATAAAAGCTTGCAACATTAAAAATACATCTTCAAAATATAAGCATGGAAGGAACAGTTATTTTAACAGTAGCAAAACAAAAGTTTGCCAACAGTGATGAACTGATCAACAGACTTTTATAAGAGTAATTTACACGCAATTTGGTATTCATACATAACATGCACATGCATAACACATGCTTGTGCTCAGCGCAAGGTCATTTTTTATGAAAGATTTCATCCATCGGAAATGATACGTCAACTGTTTCTGGAACAGGCCAGAATATTTTAACAGTGATGGCATTCATCCAAACAGGTCTGGCAGATCACTTTTAATCTCAAATATCCAATACACCGTCCACACTTCAGACTGACTAGTGCCAGTGTTTACATCCATCTCTTCTTCACGCTCCACTGAACCGCCTCCCAGCCACAGCGCCCCCCTCTGTCCCCACCTGGAACTCCCCCCATCTTCCCCTCCAGCACACCCACTGCCCCCCCCCGGCTCCCCCTGCCTGTCACCCCCGCTCTACCAGAATTCAACAAGCTGCCAAATCCCCACCATCATCAGCTTCAGACCACCTCGGCAGCCCACCCTCAGAAACTGCCACTTTGCTAACCTTCGCCCACTTCCACGGACCTCACAGCCTTGTCCCCAGAAGCCCTCCCCTAATCATACATCCACACTTCACCTGAACTTTGCCCTCTTCAACACCCGCTCCGTCACCAGCAAAGGCCCCATTCTACAATTATTCATCCTGGACAATAAACTGGACTTCCTCTGTCTAACTGAAACATGGCACAAACCACTGGACTTCTACCCACTCAATCAAGCCACACCCTCCGGATACACGTACCTCAACTCACCCCGCCCAGAAGGTCGAGGAGGTGGCATCGCAGTCATCCACAAACAGGTCTTCACAACCATCCCACTTTCCATCCCTGCCCCCCCCTCCTTTGAACACCTTGTTTTTAAATTACCTGGTCCCACCCCAATGGTCACTGCTATCATGTACCGCCCACCTAAACCAAACCCCTCATTCCTCCCTGACTTTTCCCACTTTGCCACCCAGCTATCAGCTACATCTCCCTCAGTCCTCATCCTTGGTGACTTCAACTTTCACATGGACAACCTTCACAGTAAATCTGCCTCTGACTTCCTTGACGTCCTACAATCACTCAACCTCACCCAGCATATCAGTTTCCCCACCCACAACCATGGACACATCCTCGATCTGGTTTGCTCCTCTGGTCTTACAGTCCTAAATATCTCCAGCTGTCATCTCTCCATCTCTGACCACCTAGCAATAACTATGGACATCAGCCTCCCCACCCCCCTGCCCAAGGAAAAACGGACAATCTTTTTTAGAAACACCAAATCACTCTCCCCCTCTGTATTCTCCGCCTCACTGACCACTGCATTGTCCGTCTCCCCTCCCCCATCAATCAATAACCCCACTGACCTCATCAACCACTACAATCATACTCTCTCTTCCTGTCTTGATCAGCTTGCTCCCCTCAAATCCAAATTAGTCACTTTCTCCCACTCTGCTCCATGGTACACCCCCGAACTCCACCTCATGAAAGCCCATAAACGACAGCTGGAATGTCTTGTCAAGAAAACAAACCTGACAGGTCACCGCCAAGCCTACTCCGACTTCCTCCAACAATACAAAGACGCCCTGAAATCTGCACGGTCCGCTTTCTACTATGACCTGATCAATACCAGCTCGAACAACCCCAAGTCCCTCTTCTCAACTGTCAATAAACTCCTTGCCCCCCCGGATACCGTCTCAAACTCGTTCACCACTGACAAGTGCAACCTATTCCTTTCTTTTTTCCATAACAAAATCATCTCCATCCACAGCAGCCTTGTCACCTCTCCCACTTCACTTGATCCCCCCTCTCCTCCACCAAACCCTCTGAACTTTCCCCCCCTGGCCCACTTCTCGCCCGTTTCCCCCCTGGACCTGCCCAAATTCATCACTGGAACTAAAAACTCCACATCCTGCCTGGACCCCATCCCCACTGCCCTCCTCAAAAACTGCCTCCCTGTTATCTCCCCCCTCATCGCTAACATCATCAACACTTCCCTCAGTACTGGCTGTGTCCCCTCACCCCTCAAGCTCGCCTCTGTCTCCCCCATCCTCAAAAAACCTGGTTTGGATCCAACCTCCCCTCACAACTTCCGGCCCATCTCCAACCTCCCCTTCATATCCAAAACATTAGAACGTGTCGTCGCTGCCCAGTTGAAAACTCATCTCACCTCCAACAACCTGTATGAAACCTTTCAATCCGGCTTCCGCTCTCATCACAGCACTGAAACTGCTCTCCTCAAGGTCACCAACGATCTCCTCCTCTCCTCAGACTCTGGACAAGTCACCATCCTCATTCTTCTCGACCTCTCTGCAGCATTTGACACAATCAATCACTCCATCCTCCTGTCCCGCCTTCAATCCTCCATTAACATCACCGGCACCGCGCTCACCTGGTTCACATCATATCTCACTAATCGACAACAATTCATCAAGGTCAACAACTGCACATCCCCCACCACCCCCCTGTCCCATGGTTTCCCTCAAGGATCAGTCCTTGGCCCCCTCCTCTTTATCCTGTACCTCCTCCCCCTCAGCAACATTATCTGCCGCCACAACCTACACTTCCATTGATACGCCGACGATATCCAACTCTACATCTCCACCAACACCACCGCCACCACCACCCTCCCCTCTCTCTCCAGCTGCTTGGCCGACATTAAATCCTGGATGAGGAAAAATTTTCTCCTGTTAAACTGCGACAAGACTGATCTCATCTTTATTGGACCTAAATCACTCACACCATTTCCCCACTCCGGCATTACCATTGATAACACCACCCTATCTCCTTCCGTTCACATCCGCAACCTCGGTGTGATATTTGACAGCAACCTCACCTTTGAACCCCACATTAATCAGATCACCAAAACTGCCTATTTCCATCTCCGCAACATCGCCCGTCTCCACCCCTTCCTCTCCTTCTCAGCCGCTGAAACCCTCATTCATGCCTTCGTCACTTCCCGCCTTGACTACTGCAATAGCATTCTCTTCGGCTCCACCTCCCAAGTTCTCAATAAACTTCAACACATTCAAAACTCTGCTGCCCGACTCCTCACCCAAACCTGTTCTCATGACCATATCACCCCCGTCCTGCAGAACCTCCATTGGCTCCCCATTTCACACCGCATCCAGTACAAACTGCTTCTCCTCACCTTCAAGTCCATCCATAATCTTGCCCCCTCTTACCTTACCAATTTGCTCCTCCCCTACACCCCCCCCAGGAATCTCCGTTCATCCCACGCAAACTTCCTTTCCATCCCGCACAGGACCAGCCGGCGACATTGGGGGGACAGAGCCTTCGCCATTGCCGCCCCCACACTCTGGAACTCACTCCCCCATGCCCTCCGTGACTGCACCAACCTCACCACATTTAAATCCCTTTTAAAGACTCACCTTTTTAGATCTGCTTTCCTTAAGTGATTCTGTATTTTATCTTGAACTTGTTTTACTATTTATTGATTTTAATTAACTGTTTTGTTTTATCTTATTGTATTTTATGTACAGCGTCTTTGAGTTATTGGAAAAGCGCTTTATAAATAAAATTTATTATTATTATTAATATTATTATTATTATTATTATTATTATTAACTGAACAGCCTTGGCGGAGTACTGCGCTCTCTGAGTGCTTTTCTAGTATTCTAAATGGGACAATATCTTATGAAATTAACAATAAATTGTGGTGAAAAGGACTTCAAACTAGCAATTGGGACCATAAACTCAAGAGGAAAATGTTAACTAAGGTAATAACCAAGTCAGAAGAATGGTCATTTTCTTATAGAACTCTGTTTAATTGGACAATTATACTCTCCCCCTGCTGGATGTTGGAAAAACTGCAGATTTAAGGCACTTGCGCATTGGCTTCACTTTTGAGACCAGGAGGCCTCTTTCATTCAGTTATTTGGAAGCATCCCGGTGGATGAGCGACTGAGTGTGTGATAGAGCAAGGTAAAGGCAGCATTAGACAGAAAGCAGAAAGTGAGTGAGTAAGTGAGCAAATGCTATTCCTACCAAATCCATCTTATTGGATTTTTGCTGTGGGCATTCATCACTCTCTACCTTTGTGCTACTTTGGGGATTTGCTACAAAACTTTAATAAAAACACACACCAACTACACACAAACACACAATCTGTCGAGGGTGCCTTTGTGAGTCCAAAATGAGGAATTTTAGCAGTGGCATTAATTTTGTTGTTGGCAGTTACATAACAATCGGGCAAACAATCGCTTTCAAAAAGCCTCACACACGTACACACTGTGCTCAGGAAAACACAACAATGCAGGCACTATGTGACACTGAACAGGCCATCACCGGCAGCTGAGTGAATGTCTGATGATGTACAGTGTTTGTGTGCAGGTCCCTTCACTCTCCAGAGAAAAATCAATTGCCAATGATGCAGCAGCTTGAAAGAGCAGCTCCTTGTTTTTTAACAAGTCTCCAGTCGCTGCTCTGCAGGCAAAACGGATGCAACAGGTCAGCTGCAGCACTGCCTTGGGAAAATCCAAACAGTGTCACCGTCTCGTTAATTGGTCTGATCTGTGATATAAGCATCCGTGTCGTTTTTAGCCTCTAGTTGCAGCAATACTGACACAGAGACCATATAAACCAACACAGCTCATTATTTTTTAGTTTTGTCGTACATTTCACAATAAACATAAATACAAAAGCAGGTGAAACAGATTCTAGAAGCACTTTTAGCCACACAAACAGTGAATTCTGCTTTGGTAGAGGGGGTTTGCTGCATAACCAGCAGCTCATTTGGGCTCTTTCCCCGTGTTTCTCATTGCCTTCTATAGGCAGAAGCATTTTTGAGCTCCAGGAATGAACTAATCTGCTGCACAACCACAGTAAATAGTGTCTTTACTCCAGAACATATAAAACTATTGAATGCATGAAGGCAAAAAAATGCAAATAAGAATCACTTTAAAGCAGTCTCCTTTAGAAAATACTGTGATTTTTCTGTGGAAATCGATAATAAAGAATGAGTATCAGATGTAAATTGTGTTTACCTTGATTCAAAAAACAGTTCTTTCCATTTTTTAAAAATACATATTTTAGTCTATAAGATGGAGAAAATCATCATTGTGGCTCAATAATACCAGTAGTTAACTTGTACTTGTTTGGTTCAAAACTTTTCTTGTAAGTTTAAATGAAAACTTTTTGATTTGTGTTTGTGGGAAAGGTGTTTTGCTGCATTGATCTGTCCTCAGTTCCTCATTCAGACTGTTCTTTAGTTGAATATACTTCAGATTTCTTCTCTTCACAGACACCTGACACACTCAAACACATGAAAGTCACATTTAAGGGAGACATCTGCTCAGAAAATCACACTACGTAGCCAAAGTTTGAAACACCTTTTGGTTTAAACTATGAACTTCCTGACATATTTTACAAAATCCTCATCAACAAAAAAAATACTGTAACAATGTCTTAGGTTAAGATGCATGCTAAAAGCAGAGGAACAACTTGTTAACAAATGGCAAGTGAGGAACAATCACATAGAGAAAAACTATTTTATATCACCTGTGGATGTGGATGTTGTGTCCCTGTTAATCGAGCTGATAAGTGAAATATGATATTACACTTTTTGGTCAAAGCATGGAACTTGTACTTTTTGGGGGATGTAGACATAATGATGATGATAATTTAAGCAGCTGTAAGAGTTAAATTTATTCTGTGTCGTGTTTTAAAAGCTTCATGCTTTCGTTCATTAACCCTGACAATGCAGTGACTGTAGAGTAGAACAATATTCAAGTATGATCTTAATCTAGCTAAAAATGAAGCTGTCACAACACAAGGTTTGAACTGGAAAAAAATCAAAAAGCAGATTTAATTGTTTTGCTGCAATTTTTGTTGAACCTTTTTCTCCTCCACACCAACACAGAGCTGTGCATTTTAACATGGCTTTTTTTTTTTTTTGTATTTGCAATGCTACCGACAGACTTAATGCAGCTGCAGTTTAAGAGTTCAAAGAGTGACTGGCGTCTCTATGAAGGAGTTGACAACAACGACCTCCAGTCACATGAGTATATGTAACTAAAGTCTGCTGGAGATGGCATGTTTGGTGCAAATTCAAGTGCATCGCTTTGGTACATTGCTCTTTTAAGGTGCTACACTAGTTCATGCTTAGTTGAAGAAGTTTTATGCCATTCCTCTTCCATTCTTTGTGAACAACTCAAGATAAACTATATCGATGGCTGCTGGTGCAATCATGGAGGAGAATTACAAAGTGCTCCACAATGGAAATGAAGATTCTGGAATGTTATTTTGGAGGCTCCGTCAGAACATGAAGGCCTCTGCTTGGCATGTGAAAGACAATGCCGCTGCATTGTGCTGTGTTCTGGCCTCTTGTCTACCAATCAGATACTGTGTGACAGCCTGGAATTGCATGGGTCACAGGAAGAGCTTTGGATTTAGCAATTTAATGGGTAGGTATGTATCTGAAGGTTTTGTTTGTCCCAGATTTTATCCAGTTTCCCAGTCTCCAGCTCTTGCTTATGCATAATGGCATGGACAACAGCTTCTGAGTCCAGTGATGGGGTTATCTTTGTAAATAATTGTCTTGTAGCATCCATTGCATGAAGTAGCATCCTTGTATCTGCTTCTTCATACCTGCATGAGGCAATCAGAACAGAACATTAGGTTTGTAACTGGAAACTAGTGGTACTGATGGTTGGTCAACAGTTTGACTACAGAGACACAATTTGGACCGATGGAAAGGAGAAAGTGGATGAAAAAAAACAGCAACTCTACTCTTACTTTCTGGTCTGGAACCTTATGAAAATGTTGGCTACCAAACATGTTCAGTGATTGGAGACCATCAAGGCCAACTCTTCCACAGGCAAACCAGTCCATCCTTACACTTTGAAGTTGTGGCTGCACAAAACACTGCTAGAGGCTTTGCAAATGAAAAAAAAAGGCTCCTTGAAGTACAGAGCTCTGCGTCAATATAGAGAAGACTGTGAAGGAGACGGTAAAGAATAGATTAAACAATAACAATCAAACATGTCTCTGAAATGCAGTTTTTGAAACCAATCTTTGTGGTTGACAGTCTTTTAAGAAGAGAATTATACTGATTGGTATTGTGACTCTTTTCTATATTTCCAGGGTTGATGAACAAAGGGACTTAGCTTTCAAATCTCAACACAGCATTGTATTTTGAATTCTCACATTTCTAGATTCAACATTAACTATTCACCCCAATAGTTTTGGAAGAACATGGTATCATTGTAATGTTTGACCATTAAAACCTATATGTAGACGTCACCTTGTCAGTTTTATCTTGTTTGATTCAGAGGATTATATGAAAAATACATAATTTGTTAATGGTAGTAAGTAAAGTGGCTCTACTTCTGAAAATATTTAGATGCCAAAACTGTACAAGTGTTTCAGGTTTCATGTTTGTTTGAAAAAATGAACATATCACCTCAGTTTTTCCACAAATCACCACTTTCTTTTGGCACATTTTGTTCTTTTACACATAACCTTAAAATTCATCTCCTGTGACTTTAGGACAGCAAAGTGGCTAAAAATATAACCGGGAACACGGTGAACACTAAGAATGCAATCAGCCAAATTGCATCAGGATGGTTTAGATTGCATGTAATTGTGCATTCAGTGTTCAGAGTCAACACATGCAGTTAGTCTGATCACACTGGACAATCTTCTTATCTTTGGACTATCAAAACTGTCTCACCTGTGGATCTTACAGGTGGCTATAATATGTTACATTGTGATGTACAAAAGAGCCTATTTATCCATCAAGGAAGAATAATCCACTTTTCTTCTGTCCAGTCGAATGCTCAGCATGTTTCAAAAAGCATGAATCAACAAAAAGCACATCTTTGGCAGGAATTCAGAGATTCAGGGAAAGCAACAGTATGACACAGAAGCAGTATATTTGTCACAGTATACAGAGACTACAGAAATATATGCTGAGTATGTCTCAGAAGTGATCAGAGAATTATCTATGGAAATAGACGCTTTTTTCCAATTATGCAAACTACATTTTGCAAGGGAAGAGTTGATACCTCAAGATTGCATTTTTATGTTTATGCTTTTATCAAACAATGCAACTTAGCTTGCAACAAAGACTGAAGAAATGCAGCAGCATGTAACAGCAGAGCGAAATCACCAGACTTCATTGAATAAACGTGCATGGTGGAGGACATGGCTATCACCACTTTAAGTTTTTTTTTTTTCTCCAGTGCCACTTACAAGTGATTTTTCTTGCCAATTTGGATGGTTTTCTGAGTGCTTCCTTACATTTAGACTTGTCTAAATTTAAATATCTGTTTATAACTGAGTGGGAAACAAGTCGTTTTGACATTCTTAGTGGACAAGACATTGCTCCAAAATCTCCTATACAGTCATTGTTCAGTGAGGTTTAGGTTTGGTAACGTTGCTGGCTGTACCATACGATTCACATCTTTTTAAATGATATCAGAAAGCAACAGTGCAGACACATCCATATTTGTTCCTCCAATCATAAGTTTTTCCTTTAACACCTTCGGAAGGTTTCAGAGAGTGATCTTGCTATTTTGGCTCCTGCATAATAGCCGCTATAATGGATGCTCCAGGAAA
The DNA here is from genome assembly GCF_022539595.1 of Amphiprion ocellaris. Taxonomy (NCBI): domain Eukaryota; kingdom Metazoa; phylum Chordata; class Actinopteri; family Pomacentridae; genus Amphiprion; species Amphiprion ocellaris. The sequence continues at coordinate 24,256,346 of NC_072776.1, read as the reverse complement.
AAAAGACTACATTTGTCTGCTGTAACAATGGCTCATGGCCTGCTCTGTCCTACCAGGGAAAATGTTGCTGCTTGCACAGAAACATTGTGAAAGTGATCTTGTTTGTTAGTACACAGGGCAGGAAAGCAAAATCTGATCACCAGTTGTCAGAGGAGATGGATTTTCAGACAAAAACAGTCCGTCTCACAATCTAGATACATGCAGCTACATCTGAACAATGTCTCACACACGTACAGACACAAATACACACAAACCGGGAGATAACATGGTCAGACGTTCAGAAGAAACTGCAAAGCTATTTCCATTTCACAAACTTCACACCATTCAGCTCGGGGCTGTCAGACCCTGCTGTTCTAAAAGAGACAGAAAAGCAAAGAAGGAAGAGGAAGTGTTGGGGAGAGGGATTTAAGATTGCAGGAGTGCTATAAGTAGTCAGAAAGCAATGGTTTTCAACTGACAGAGACTTGGCTTTGAAGACATAAAACTTCCATTGCGCACAGGTTTATTTGAAGATGCTGTGGATGAGTATAAGAGCTCTTTGTGAAGCATCAACCTCAGAGATCATCACTGTTGACTGATCATTAAGGCATCATTTAAAAGATCATTAAATATCAGTTACATTTAGTCTTTTGAGACAGTTACATGTTAGAATTTAACACTGACATACAGAAAAAAGGCTGCAGTGGGTCATTTGTTCTAATAGTACCAGTATTCGGTTTCAATATCACAACGTCTTTTCAAACACTGATTATAGTCCAGTGAGTGAGGAGACACCCTGCCATGGACAAAAGACACACCAGTGAGCCCTGATGTTATTTGTGCCACTGCTGCTTTGCAAAACATGTAGCTATAATTAAATCCATTGTGATGTAATTAGAAAAACAAACATCTTGTTTCCTGTTTTAATTGCTATGTGGTCTCACAACACAATTTCTCATTATGGTCTTCTTGATGCATGACCCAGGCATTATGCCAGGAAATTTAGTGATGAAAATGAAAACAAGACTGATTGCTGGTGGCATTGTTTACCGCCTTGACACACAAACACGCCTCTGATGCCGCGTTTGTAATTCCAAAATGGAGCCATGGCGCCCAACAAGTGCCTGAAGGGGCTGCGTCGTGTTGAGATTATGATCTAAACGCATCCGGTAGACAAAAAAAATGGATGGATGGAATACAACAACCAAATGATTCCTTAATTTTTGTTCATTTTCTCATTAGTTTTGTAAATGAGCTGTTTGATCAAACTGAGCTCTAAACTGGGAGCTGCAGCACCAAATATTTTCATCAAAAGAGTGGATGCGGACGATTTTATAATGTGCCAGAAACTAAGCATCCGAGATATCTTGTGGGGAACAACATGAAAAATTCTTCCAGTGCAACAATCAATCACCTGTAGGCTACAAAGAGCAAGATTTTCCAAAGATATAATTAGCAGTCTAATTATGAGCTAATTAATGCAGGATATTTAGTTTGACATATTCACACATTTCAATTAAGACTTGTGTGTTTCTTTGGTTCATTCTTTACCTAAATATTCACAGGGAGCAGCACTAATAACACCTTTGGCTGTCGGTACTTCTCCCTAATGTTGGTGTGAGGGGACAAAATAGCCCCAGATACTGGAAATACAAATAAATCTCCTCAGCCCCAAAAGCTGGAAATAATTAATTCTGAAAAGACACTAAAAAGATGGGGTCACCCTGTACAAGAACGAGGATCACATGTAATCCCACTTTGATATCTTGAAGTGAATGTACCTTTATAAAGTCGGCATAAAAAGAAGGAAGTGGTCGAAATGCCCTTCCCTTTGTACTCATACAAGAACACAAAGTCACTTGAAAGACACACATGGGCAAGAAAAAAAAGGGTTTGCGGTGCCTTCTGTGAAATAAAGAGGAGATGCGGAAATGTGACTTAATACACAAATGAAAAGAAGAAAAACTGGAGGTTCTAAATGTTAGCGTCCTGGGGCTAACACCTGCTGAATACCACTACAAAGTCTTGCTGGCCAGCTGGGACCTTTCTGGAGTTTACATGTTTATCGGGTCTCTGTGTTAGTTTCCCCCGAGTGATTCTGCTTCCTCGAGGTTAGATTAAATTTGAAACTCGCCTGTAGCTGTGAATGGTTGTACGTCCACCCAGTTTGGATGTTATCAGACCAGTAAATGGCCGATATGATTGAATATCATTCCCATACATACGGCCCATTGTGGACCTCGAGTAGCCTCAGTAGGTTATCATAATCCATTCTGATCACTGATAAATACAAAATAACCATGATAACATAGTCAACCTATTGCGGTTGTGTGAATGAGTGCATGTAAAATCTCCAGTTGTCACGGCGCAGTGGTGAACCCAAGCTGAGAACACACAGACTCCCAGCAGGACCAGGTGGAAAATCAGGACTTATTTTAACACAAATTATATCAAACAGGAAGAACTAAAGGGGAATGGAAGAACTAAACTAAAGGGCAAAATAACTATGTAACTGAAGCCAGGAATAAACTAACTAATAACTCCCTAAAGGGCTGGGCAGGCTTCTGGAGATCAGCGGTCCAGATGTGTTCTCCGCTGGGGTTGGCGAGCGGCGGAGAGTGGTTGTGGCAGTCCAGGGCATCCTGAAGCTGGACAGCGAGGACAGGCAGAGGCAGGCAGAGACAGAGACACCTCTTCCAGAGGTGAGTGTAGGATCTGGATTTCTGGCTGGCAGGGATGACAGGGAGCCTCGGGCAGCGCATCCAGCAGAGAAGCTTGGAGCTGAAGCAACTATCTGGCAGGGTGTGGAATGTGGAGCCGGCTTTTATTGTAGGAGATGAGGGACAGGTGTGCTGCACCGCAGCTGCCCAGAGTTCTGCTGATGAGGAGCTAGGTTATTGCAGCCAGCTGCTGCAGAGAGTGAGAGTGGAGGAGAGGTGAGAAGGAGGGGATCGGGAGGGAGCTGAGGCGGGGACTGAGGAAGGTGGAGTTATCACATTGGAAACATGGGGGAAAAAAATGGAGCTTTGCAACATATCTCAAACTCTAACCCAGTAGTTTTGATGCTTAAAATTAACCAAATATACTTAACAAATACATAAAAACAACTTCTATCCATTCTTTTTAACATAGGGGAATAAGTATTTGTCATTCCAGCATATGACATCTCTACAACCCAACAGACATGAAACAACCAAAAATGCTCTATACTGGAAATGATAATAGGCTGATTCAGACTGAGGTTGCAGATCAGAAATCACAAGTCAGTAACGAGTCACGCATTAGTTAATGCCTCATTAGAGTTAATGAGATTGTCAGTGTTGCTTGGGGAATGTTGGTGTACATTTTGAGGAAGAGTGTCACTCTATGATCCATCCAGAGCATGACGTGTCATATCACGATTTCTTTAAAGACAAATGGTGGCGTTGCCTGACTACAGCTCCAACTGAAATCTGTCATCTGTGGGACTGCGTCTTGTGAAAAAGCTGCATTGTAAGGTGGCCTTTTGCAGTCACTGCTTAAAGGAGTGTTTGTGTGCAGGTCACAGTCTGATCATTGCTCTTCAAAGTAGGGCTGGAACCGAATATCCGAATATTCGGTCATGACGGTGGTATCCGAATATTTATTTTGAGATCCAAATATTCGGATCTCCCTCCCCCTCACCCTCCTCCCCTTGGGGCTAACTAAGCTAAAGGCCACCCGGGCTGATGTCTGGACACACAGATAATGCTAGTATCAGTCGTCTCATCTGACTCTGGGTAAAGCTCAAATTACACCGTGTCCACGTAGCTGCGAGGGTTTCCTGACATTAATTGTCATCTAAACATGTCTTCAGTATGTGTGGAGCTACAAAGCGTGAACATGTTCACAAATGCAGATGCTCAGTTTAGTAGAAAAACCACAAGTCGATTGTGTCCATCTAAAAATATCCTTCAGACGGAAGACAGCATTTACCAAAATGTCAGAGGGTTAATTAAAGCTTCTGCATCACAACCTATTTTATGCTAAAGAAATTATTTTGAAGTTTTTTCGGAGAACATATTTTTATCTTTACTGCCAAAAACGTGGTTCTGCATTACCGACTGACACATAAATCTGAACTCCAACTTTATAAAAAGCTTTGATTAAAAGTGAATTGAACTATTTCCTCAAATGATTGATCGTAATGGACTCTGATAGTAAAAATAAACTCATCTAATTCAAGCCCTACCGTCACAGCCCATTTCATCCATGCAGAGTGGCAGAATAAAGCAGTTTTAATGTGAATAGGCGTCATTGGAGACAACAGCAGAGAAAAATAAAGAAAAAAAAACATTGATCTCAAACTTCTGCAACTGCTACTGCAAACACATCAAGTGTTTCAGTTCGGACACAAATCATGATCAAAAACACATCACTGACGTCTGCAAAGTAGGATGCACATCTGGTCCATTGTTGAACCAGATGCAAAAGACGAGATTGGCAGCCGTCATTTTTCTATTATTGTCCTTCAGAGCTCAATATATTCCTTTGATGTGTGTTTTTTTTTACCCAGGCGTTTCAAATCCAAAGTGTCTTACAAACACATTTGTAATGGAAATGGATAATGAGCTTTCCCAGAGGGGTTAATCAAACCCATTGTTCGCCAAGAATGAAAAGATGTGAAAGGGAACTGATTGATTGTGTAAGAGAAGAGAGAATTGCTGTCCGTTTCTTTCAGGCAATCCCTCGTTTCCTCCTTGATACGAGAAGTGATTTATTTTGACAGCTACCTCATTGAGTTTTATTTTATCCAAATGAAACATCTTTCTTGTGAACTCAAGAGAGAGAGAAGGGGGGCAGACAGACAGAAAGGAGAGTGGTAAACAGAAAAATAAAGAATAAAAAAATGGCAAGTTGGGAATTCACAGTGGAACAGTAGCAGTGGAGAGTTGCAGTAGGCTGCTGGCTGAGAGCCTGGTGGGCTCGATGTGACCCCACAGAGGAGGAGAGAGCACAGTCCAGGTCTGTAATTAGAAAGCACACAGTGCCACTAATCCTTACTGAATGATTAAACAGCAAACGGCAAGTTTAAAGCTAGGAAACCCACAGTCGACCAGTTGTGGAAAGTGGTTCTTCCCCACAGAGTGAAAAATTCGACAGCGGAGATGGTTGCGTTCCGCTTGTAGGTCTGTTTCAGGTAAGGCTGATTCAGCCTAAAATAAATCAGTGCTTCCTAATAGGATTTCGGAGATGTGAACACACTAAAGCTGTATCTATGCTTATGCAATGGAGGGCTACAAGCTGCGATTGCAACCACAAGTCAGGGTGGCACAGTAGCAGGACACGAAGACCTTAGGATGCTACGACTTATTATCTCCAACAGTTTCGGCTTTCAAAGAAGATATTTTTGAAGCATGTGAAGATTTTTTGAGTAAAAGTAAGAGCAACAAGTTCAAGATACAGTAACCTTCCTTTCAGCAACACCAGCGTCTCTTGGAATTAGGTTTGTTTCTACCATTTAGTGCCAATGCAAGAAGCAGTCTGCACCCCAGAGATAAAATTATTATTATTATTATCCCTTATTAATCCCACGAGGGGAAATTTGGATTTTCGCATATCTCCCCAACTGGGGGGGTCAGAGCGCAGGGTCAGCCGCGATACAGTGCACCTGGAGCAGGAAGGGTTAAGGGCCTTGCTCAAGGGCCCAACAGTGGCTGCATCGGGGGTTTGAACCTCTGACCTTCTGATTAGTAGTCCAGAGACTTAACCGTTGCGCCACCACTGCCCCCCCCAAAAAAAAAAAAAAAAATTAAGAAGGGTTTGGTTTTGAATCAGCAACCTGCAGCTCCACAGGTAAACCCTTAACTCACTGAGCTACAGATCAATGTTGAAGTTGGTTGGCCAAACTCAACGCCAAACACTAGAATTTGCATCAAATCGCAGACCAAAATCTATTTATGTCTATACAAGCCAAAATTAAAACTTTTCTTTAAATCTATATAGCATATAGCCTCAAATGTCCTTTTCAATGTCTGTTAATACATAGTTGTAGTAGTAGTTTCACTCAACAATGCAAACCCTCTGCCATTTCTGGATGTTACTTTGCTCACGTCATATTTTTACTCGTTTTTTACTGCACTATAAAGTCCTGCACCTCTTTGAAAACAGCACAAACATTGCTGGAAGTAGAGAGAACTCAAAAAATGTCTTTGCTGAAATGCAACAAGTGCAGTGCTGGCTGTAATTGAGTCACTAATGGTTTCACAGTTACATTAAGGAGGTTTTTCATAGAATCTACTTAGAGCAAACAGATTAATTTGGCGAATTTCAAAGTGAGGCACGTAGACAAAAGAGATGGTTACTACATATCTCAATTTCTTTTCCAGTACCCTGCTAATGTAAATGCAATTATTTTGGTAATTAATGTTTGCACAGCAATCTCCTTTCGAAGAACTGACACAAAGTGATGTGCAGTCATCCAGAAAAAGGGAAAATTCAAAATAGGATTTCTTCTTTGGCCAGCCTATTTCTCCAATCCCATAAATAAGCTCAACTCCTCTTCTAGTGAATTTGCATGTCTATATGGTGTTTTTTATGCTGGAAGACAATAACATGAGCGAAACAAGCACTCAAATCCATGACTGCACATTTCTAGTTTTAAACTGCAGTGAACTGTCGACAGTCTGAAAAACACAGATTCAGACTTCCAGGATTTGATACGTCACAAACCTCAGGAACCAATCCTATCAACTTCTAGGGTGGAGCTTCTTGCATCATTATTGTTCTTCTAAATCAACATCTGGTTTTAACATGTGGCTGAATTACTCCAGTATTACAACTTGCAACTTGCTGTTGTGTAGCATCGAGTAATTTTACAGTGTGTGACCACAGATCTACACATGTAGAGAAGCCATGGGTGCAGAGTTGCATCAAAACCATCTCACGGCATGAAGGGATTATATTAATGGAACAAAAAATTCTAAATACATCACTGATAACTTTAAGATGAGTTATCAGGGGTTAAAACAACAACCAGAGAAGGACTTTGAGTTCTGATAAACAGCTTTCCTCTCGGTACAGCCTGGTCCCAATTGAAGATCTTAAAATGCTGGGGGTTTTTCTCCCCCCAGTTCTCACTTCATTGATCTTTATTTGTTTAAAATAATCACCTCTTGAGAAAACAGTAGGATCCAAAGGAGAAAAACTTGACTGGCTTATAAATGAGCCTGCGCAAAATCAGAAATTTGTTTCAGTGATCAAATTCAAATTTTCATCCAGCTTTTCTTCAGCTTCTGTTACTCTCAAATTGGATGGCATAAGTCGTCTTGGATTAATTTTTTCTTTTGATCCTTATTTCTCCTCAGGAGGGCCTCAGAGAAACAAGTCAGAATTCAGTAAATGTCTAAACATGAAGGTGATTTATTTCTGATAAGTCAAAGAAAAGACTACTGAGGGCAGCAAAATTTTTGCTCTGAGGTGTTATGATCTACAAATAAAACTGCGTTGGACTGTAGATCAATTCCTCTGCTAAATGAGAGTGTAGAGCTGCTGTAACATCTAACAGAAAACTATAATTCTGCAGCTTATCTTACAAGCTCTTCTTTCAAAACTCGTCAATTCACAATCAATTTTGCAAGACTACGATCATTACTTCTCATTTTTACTTCAAAGCCCAGAGAAGTATCACACGTAGGTGCATGCAAAGTTCCTGAATAATAAAACGTAAGCAAGGATTTTTGATAGAAGGAAGAAAAGACTATCATTACCCAAAACACTACTGCTCTGTCTTTCACGGAAGCCACTCTTCCTGTTCTCAGTGCTGTCGAGCTTGTTTAAAGACAATCTGTTCAGCAGCAACGCTGAGAGGAGGTAAAATGCTGTTTGTCAAATTAACAAGCGCATTTACACAACCCAGTCTAACATCTATTGTAAAGAAGTTGCAGCTTAAAACACACAAATCAATGGCAGCTTGAATCAATGTAGTTTCAGAAAACCATGAAACATTAACATTCCACCCTGGGCTGTGTAGAAAATAGTTTAAGATATTAAGAGTCACGTAAAAAGAGGAAGTATTTCTATGTTTTCCTCCCATCAGACTGGCAGCAGCTGCAGAAGACAGCTAATCATTAGCCAGTTAGCCTCTATTATGGCCTGGGATCCAGGTCTGGCAATAAAGAACCAAAGGACTCAGGGCTCACAGCTTAATGATCCAAAGATCAGTGCAGGATTTACAGGCTCGGGGTTGGTGCCACGGCCCCCTGGACAAAAGCCTCCTCCCTTCCTTCATCTACTTCTGTGGAGGGACTGAGTTCATAAAACTGGGAAACAATGTAGGAAAGTAATGAAATCTCCCTCCTATCATGGAAAGAAAAATAAAATGAAGGAGACATCCATTGCTGGGGTAAAGCCTGCAGTTGATTAGATGATAAATAAAGGCAAAGTGCCAGGAACAAGTATTTCACACACTGGGAGTTTTACTGTGCCTTCAGCTGCCCTCTTATTTAGCTTTCTTTGAACAAGTTGTAACTCTTGGTGCACTCGGAATTTATGGGCCTTTGGAGAAAAAATTTGATTCAACTGTTTCAGGCCCAGAGGATCAACTGTGATCAGTCTGAGCTACCTGCTGATGTTTGAATTAAAGCGTGAACTTCAACCAAAGCTTCTTGCAGATGCCATTCATAACAGAGAAGACATTTATATGTTGCAAGAGCTCTGCAACGGACTCTGAACTGTCTGACCTTTCTTCTCATCTCAGATGAACTCCTACAACTCTCTCTTCTTCTCAATGGTGGAAACAAGACACCAACGTTCACAAAGTCAACATTAACATTAAACATTAAAGCAACATCAATGCATCTCCACTTCATTCTTCTTTACTGCACCTGCTCATTTCTTTACATCCTAAAGCAAAACCAGTTTTCTATTGTTTTTGAATTAGGGATCGACCGATATTGGCTTTATGAGGGCTGATGCAGATTACTGATGATCAAGAAAGGACAATAACCGGTATTTGGAACCGATATACATTGAATTTAATGTTTTAACAACATATGATAGCAGAGAATCTGTCATTCATAACTAGACTTCTTCATTAATAAGGATGACTATAACTGAATATGTCCAATAGAAATAGGAGTGATTAAATTAGGACGTTCTCCTCTGTTTATGTGAGATTGATCAGTTTGTCTCCTGCAGCTATGTCTCCTGTTTTTCTCCGTTTTATTAATATTTCACTGTTTTATCACTTTTATTGCTCATTAAGGTCCAGATCTTAAAGTGATATTAATTATTGTTTTCCAGACTCTACTTCAGGTTAATCTATGGTTGCCTTCTAACTTAGCCGCTAGCTGTTAGCGTAGCCTTAGCCACTGTGAGAGAAGCTAATTTCCTAGTTTGTGTTTCTTGTTCAGTTTTTTTTTAGTTTCTGCTTGAGAGACATTTCTGAGACCACAGAGTGACGAAAGACAGAGAGAGGAGGCTGCATCAGACCTAAAGTAGAGCATTTAATTTATCAATAATCGGTCAATAAAATTTAAGATTCCAATAATTTCAAAAATGTCAGCCACAATAATTGGCCAGACTGATAATCGGTCTATCCATAATCTGAACCAACTGAGAAAATAATTAAGTAAAAGGGATCGAATGTTGTCCAAGAACATTTTTGACAGTACAACCAGTTTGGTTCTTTCTACAAAATGTGGATTTGGTGTTCTATTGTCATGTATCACAGCATCAATACTTTATGAATCAGTTCTTCACAAAATTATTATTGGAGATTTATCTTGTCAAATATTTGCTTTTTAGATCTCCAGTCAGCTAAATGTCAGACTAAAGCCCAAGCTTTTAAATTTATTACAGAAAATTTTTGCCAGTTGAATCCAAGTTTAACTCCATACTGAAATAAGTTCCATGATATTTTTAAGAAAAACTTTAGCATGATATAGTAACTGAAATGACATCTTTAGCTGAAAAAGAGGTTTATTAAAACAGATTATGTACTACGAGTCTAAATGAAGGTTGAATGGATGAATTAAGAAAGAAAGGTCACTAGAGTGTAACTCTTAGATTTATTATGAATTAATTTATTGTTTCTGCATTGAATAATTAAAAATCTACAAAACTGCAGAAAAAGGGTCAAAATGCTCAGAGCAAAATTCAAGGTGAAACCTAAGACTTTTAGTTTACAATGACATAAAATAGAAAATCTTCAAATTTAAAGAGGTGAAACTGAAGAAAATCTTTGCTCAGGAATTGTTTGAATCATTATCAAATCAGATCTCACATTTTTCTGTTGACTAATTGTTTAATCACTAGACTGCAGTCAAACATCACTGATGGCATCTAGAGGAAATAAAATGCTCCCTATGTTTAAAAGCATACAAAAAAGCAGATGCAAGAACAAATCAGTCTGTTTCACATTAACTACTTCTGTTGGTTTGTCATAAATTTGACATTTATAATAAACCAGTAAAATAACCCAAACTCTTTTCCTTTCCTTCTTCCTGCAGGAGTGACTCTGTTTGCTATCTTTGAGTAATATACAGAAAATTTAGTCCAATATTACAGTTCACAAAGCTCCGACAGCAGCTGCAGCTTCATTGAGGTTAAGACTTTAAAAAAAAGGATTTATTTATTCTTAATTTGCTGCAAACTAATGTCTCATTGCTACACAGCTAATTAGAAATTAGCGCACTGAAAGAAAGCCTGGATCCTGGTTCAGGTAATGGATGAACACATGCAGGTCTGACAAAGTACGCTAATTGGTGTGGAAATGTTCATGAGTCTCCATCACATCCAGCTGATCAAACTCTGGAGGAGGCCAAATGATGACATCATGAGCTGGCAGCGTGTTGTAAGATGGTCACAACGGCGTTTGCGTGAGTGAGTTTTTTCTCATCTCAGGAGGAGCCCTCCATCGGTGTCACCATCACCCCGGTAGTGTGAATGCCTCCTCTGTGAGCCGGGCCAAGGATCTGCCAGCAGACCCTCTTTTTGTGAGCTGAATGGGCACGGCTCGGCCACATTTTAACACACCTTAATGTACCATGGCTGGACCACAAAGGCAACGTGGTAATTTGCCAGGGATAATGACGCTCCCTTAATTCGGCCCTAGGGGCCACAAACAGAATGCTTTAAAGAGAATCCCATCCAGGGATGACTGCCCTGTCCCCCACTAGATAGGTCTCTCTCTCTCTCTCTCATTGGCCTGAAAGGATCTTGTTTTCTTCCGGCCTTATTGTCATCCTGAACTAAGTATCAGCAAACAGCAGTGGGACTAGAGGAGATGACATGCCAACCTCGACTACGGCCTCTGATCTCGGGGAGCTCGGGAACCAAAAACAAACCCAGCGGAGCTTCTTCACCGCTGCTCTACTCCAGTGACACATATCTGGGAAACATGAAGGCCACAAACTGAACTGAGCAGAGTAGGTGAGAAGGAGGCGAGTTGTGAGCAAAAGGGAGAGCAGAACACAAGCAAATACCAGGGCGAGCCTTCAGGGATATTAAACACAGAGAGAGAAGTGGGGGAAGATTGGAGTAAAAGTGGTCTGTACTTTTCTTGATAAATTGGTTCGAGGTCTGGAAGGTCTTTTGCTTTGTTTTTTGCAGTCAAAGTTTGTTGGTTGAGCTAAATGTTGCAGCTCAGACAGAAGAAGAAAACAGTCAGTGTTTATTCATGATCAGGTGATAAGGCTGGAGATTTATTTTATTTGTGATGAAGTTGATCTTCATCTCATTAGATTTGGAATAAACCTAATAGGTGATGGCATACGGCAACCAGTGATCTGCAGCAGATAAATCTAAAGGTTATTTGGACGTATAGTAACATTTGATGTCTTGTTTGTGGGGTTTGGAGGGTTGGGTAACTTGGCTTCAAAATGTTTAAAATGCAATGTATGTTTGGCAAAGGTTACTTAACTGATCAGTATACAGCCAAAAAGGTAAAAAAAAAATAAAGTGCAACAACATATAACAACAAATTCAGACATTATGTTTGATCATGGCTATAAACATAATTTCCTAAAGGAAGATAATAATGTGGGTGATCTATCAATCAACATAAAGTCTTAATCATGGCATTTCAGTATAAGATCCTTGATAAATGAATACTAAAATCACAGACTGATGACACTGTTGACTGATTTCATGAGCTGTTTGGTGTATATTTGTTGGTGAAAGGAAGAAAAACACTTCCCTTAATAATTCTCAAATTTGTTGGTGTTTGTCACCTATCACAAACTTCCCAGCGACCATTATCATAACAAGACACAATCAAAAGGAAGCTAATTTTCTGAAAAACTGTTAGTTTCTGGAAAAAATAAATCATTATTACTTCCAACCTCTTCTTGTAGTAGAAGGTATAAACATAAAATCTGTGCAATAAAGTTCTCAAAACCATAATCGCAGGGAGGCAACTAGGTTAACCAAACAAATGTTCACTCCCTAACTATTAGTATTAACCATTATAACCCAAGAGGTCCGATGATATCTGGTTCCTTCCACGACAAAACAAAGCAAAAGAGTTTGTAATGTAATAGTTTCTTTGGTTACCAGAACAACACCAAACAACCATACAATATATCTATGGCTCAGCTTTTCAAGTTTATATTGAAAAAATAAACATATTCACTATTTTGAATATCCAAAAATAATTAAATGATATAAAAACATCAAGTTTTAGGAGTACAATATCTTCATTATATGTTCCAATGCAATTAAACTGCATTCTTGCTGACGTTTTGAGGGTTTGAACCTATTTTCTGCTGGATGTGTTTATGATGTCACACAAATGTGTTTCAAAATCAATGCAACTTTGCCATTTATTTTACAACTTTACTATCACTCCTTGTCATTCAATCAATCATATCAGATGGGGTGGTACTCACCACCAACGGCATTTTCCTAAACCTGACCACAAAGTTTTGGTGCCTAAAATTAACCCTCTGAACCCCAAAATGTGCCAGCAGGTTTACCGAGAAGCCATGAACTGCAAATAACAATCACGTGACAAAAATTCAGGTACTTCTCAGCTGAATTGCAGGCAATATTTACACAGAGCACACAGGAGATAAGTAGGAAATAAACTGTAAATCTCAAAAGTAAAATATCCATGTATAAAATACATATGTAGAGTTGTTAACACCTGTGGGCACTTGAGAACTACTGTACATGTGGATTCAATGGTTTTTTTTTTTTTATTTTGTGCAAAATAAATCAAAGAAAATCAACTTTAATTTCAGATTATCTATGATTTATGTCATTATTTGTTCACTTGACTGCACTAAAGTCATTTTTAATTTTCTCTACTTGTAGTCATGATTGTTCCATTTCCATAGAGGTGCAGGATTTTTTATTTCAGTGAAAAATGAGCCTACTGCGAGTAAAAATGTGACAGGAACAAAAAACTGCTTTGGGTTCAGAGGGTTAAGATGCTGCATGTGATTCTCTGAACATTCCTCACTCTCTCAGACTAAAAACCCTTGAAAAAATACAGAGAAAACTCTTCAAACCTCAGGTGTTGAAGGATGTAATAAAGAATATTTTCTTTTCTTTTTTTCTCTTGATACAGTCAAACTAATAACCAGCATGCAAACGGTCTGACTGAGGTTCCCGTCTGCTCTGGTTAGAGGTAATTTGACAAGGTGATTGTTCACGCGCGTCACATATATAATGATTTCACCGGCGTAAATTAGGCTCAAGGCTGTCTGTGACCGGAGAGATTCATGATTTGCTTTCACACAGCAGACGGAGGTGGAGGGGGATGCAGAGGTAAACCTCATCCATTAGCAGCCTGTATGAAGCCCCTCCACCCGTTCAACCACCTCTCCTGCTTATCCTCCGCCTCCACTGCCATACTGCTTTTCAAATCAGCCAGAATAAAGAGCTTTCACCAAAAAAAAGACTTACTTTTACTACAAAGGCCACAAAAACATGGGGGGTGTGAGGAAGAAATACATTGAAAAAAGTGAGAGAATAGAGAATAATTGCTATCCACACCACCAGAGAGAGAAGAGGGAAAAAGTGATCTGAATTGTGCAGCAAATACAAAGTAGAAACTCAGGTAAAAGATGTGGATGGAGCCAATTGAAGAAATGCTTGAAAAGTGGCACAAAAGTTCTGCAAAATATTAAATTGTACTCACCAGCTAAGCATCACTGGAGTGGAGGGACGGGGCTGAGAGGGCCGTCTGTCCTTTTCAAATTGGTTCTAGACGAAAAGAGAGAAATGGGGGAGGGGTGAGTCTTTCACTAGCTGCTCGCCTCCTTATAAGCAGAGCGCCAAGCGACAAAGGAGTGCTGGCGCTCCCGTAAACAAACCGCCAACTTTTCAATGGAGCGGGGAAGGTGGAGCAGGAATAGCATTTAAACTCAGACTTCACTGGGTTTTTTGGGGGGGTGAGATGGAGGAAAACAAGGACCTTTGAGTTGCCTTTACATCAACCGGAGGCCTAAATGGACAATAACAAACCACAAAGTTCAACGTAGTTCAAACACATTAAACCCTAAACCCCACATAACATTTTAAAAAGACTTGAACCACATAGAAAATATTTTCGACTGTAAATGAACAATATTGATGTAAATGAGGCGAGCGGCTGCCTCGCAGTGTTGAATCAAACACAGATGCTAATATGAAGAGAGCACATTTGGTTCCAAGCTTTTTGATCTCAATGCCACAGAGCAAATTGGAACAAATAGCCCTAGTTGGTTTCTACGGCAACCTGAAGGAGCAGCTCAGACTTGGGATCCCTCTTGTGGCGTCAACTGCCGTAATATGGCCGCTGTTTCCTTCACGTCCACGCAGAGCAGCAAAAATGAATAAAAGGGGGATTGATTATTATTCTCCAGTGAGACTGATCACATCTGCTTATATATACAGAAAAAACTGTGCATTCATGCAGGATGCTGCTGTTGATTAAAATGCAGAACTCGACAAACATCCATCCAGCAGATGTGTTTTACAGTATTTAGGGCTAAAACTAAAACTTCTGAGCCAGGTTGTTTATAAAATATCTGAAAACACTGAAAAAATACCCACCATCACGTAATTAAACATCCAGTTTAAAGCTTTTTGAGTTGACTCTACTTCTTGCCATGCTTGTTTTGTTTCCATAGAGGTGCAAGCCTTTATATTTCAGTGAAAAATGAGCCTACAGTGAGCAAAAACGTGACAGGAGCAAAAAAAATGCACTGAAACTATTGGTACTAGCCCATGAAATTGCAGTTTTCCTAAATCTCTGTGGTGTCATCTCCCTCTCTCTCTCTCTTGCATTTTCTCCATGTTTGCTGGTAAAGACTAACAAAATGAACAAAAATGAAACGAGTGATTATTATTCTCCAGTGAGACTGATCACATCTGCTTATATATACAGAAAAACCAACCAACTGTGCATTTATGCAGGATGCTGCTGCTGATTAAAATGCAGAACTCGACAAACATGCACAGCTAATTAAACATCCAGTTCCAATTTCTTTGACTTGACTGTACACTTCAAGGCATTTTTGCTTCATAAACGACATTTGAATAATTTGGTTTAAAATTATAATAATAGCATATACATATACATACATACATACATACATACATACATACATACATACATACATACATATATATATACATACATATATATACACACACACATATATATATATAAACACACACACACACACACACACACACACACACACACAATAGTCCCACATTAATATTATGAACGCGACACCAGCTAACGTGGTAGGGACACAGGATCGGAGATCAGAGGTTGGTGTTGAACTGTTGTTTGCTATCCAGTTAGCCACCGCTAAGCTAACAAACTATGAAACGATTCCTTATAAAACCTGAGAAAAGCAGCAGCAATATTTCATTACAAGACCTGTATTCAAAACCTCCCACGGTGTTACACAAAACTCTCGTACGAGTGGGTGTCCTCCATTGTCGTTTCGTCATAACGACATGTCCCTTTTATATTTTTTTATACATATATATATATATATATATATATATATATATATATATATATATATATATATATATATATATATATATATATATATGTGTGTGTGTGTGTGTGTGTGTATACACAAACACACACACACACAGTATAGTCAACTGTGCATTTATGCAGGATGCTGCTGCTGATTAAAGTCAGATGCAGAACTTGACAAACATTCATCCAGCAAATGTATTTTACGGTATTTAGAGCTCAAACTAAAATTTATTTGCCAGGTAGTCTACAAAATATCAGAAAATACTGAAAAATGTCCATCAGAAGATACCAGAGTCCATAGTGACATAGTCAAAATATGGATTTAAGCTGGAAACAAAGACTAAAAGGCATTTTGTTTCATAGACAGCAGTTATAAATGCATATCAGAACCAGTGTCACTCCATACAACATCAAGTTAAAAGTTGTTTTAATTCTCTTTCCTTCCTGTCATGGCTGTTCTGTTTCCATAGAGGAGCAAGACTTTACAGTTTAGAGCAAAATGAGACCACAGTGAATAAAAATGTAACAGGAGAGAAAAAAGGCCAGAAACTGCTGGTGTGAGACCATATAACTGCAGTTTCCCAACATCTTTGTTGACTAAAATACCTGAAACAATCCCCCCAAAAATAAGAAAATTGGACAGACATATATGATCACATCTGATTAACTACAGTATAATCAACTGTGCATTCATGGAGGATGCTGCTGCCGATTAAATGCAGAACCCAACATATACCAAGCAGATTTATTTTACAGTATTTAGGGCTAAAACTTAAACTTATTTGCCATACTGAAAAATGCCCACTGTCCCTTAATTAAACTAGAATTTTTTGAGTTGTCTTTTCTTCCTTCCATAGTTGCGAAGTTTACATAGAGGAGCAGGCCTTTATATTTTTGAGGAAAATGAGCCCACAGTGAGTAAAAAAGCACAGAAAGTGCTGGTGCCGACCATGTAACTGCAGTTTCCTCTCCTTTGTACTCTCTCGTAGTTTCTCAGTGTTTACTAGCAAAGACTAAAATACCTGGAACAATACTAAAAAATGACTAAAAATGACTAAGAGGGATTGATTATTGTCCGATTCCTCCAGTGAGATTGATTGCTCAGATTTACTGTATAATCAACTGTGCATTCATGTAGGATTCAGTTACAGACAAATGTGCAACCAGCAGATGCCTTTTCCAGTATTTAGACCTAAAACTAAACCTTATTTACCAGATAGTAGATAAAATATCAGAAAACTGTCCATCAGAAGATGCCAGATTCCAAAGGAATGAAGTCAAAATATGGATTTAAGGTGGAACCTGCGATGACAAGGCATTTTTGTTCCATAGACAACCGTTATAAATGCTTATCAGAATCGGTGTCACTTAATTAAACATCCAGTTCAAAGTTCTCCTCCACCGAATTCTCCGGCTCGACACTCAGACACTTAACAGCCAGAGAGACAGGTAGACAAATGCAGTAAAGAGGATTTTCTATGGAGCTAAGCTGAGAATTTAGGCCTGAGCAGCGGGAAATGTCCGCTCAAACAAAAAAACTCCCCATAATCTGCAGTGTCAGTGTGGGATCAGGCTTTATTCACTGCAACAAGTGAGGAGGAAGAATTCTCATAAACTGCTTAGTCTGTGACCTTCCTCTGGTCGTACTCTCCCTTTCAGATGCAATCAGCTCCTTCAATGTCCTGCAGGGAAGCCTCAACAGACACTCAGACAGTTGGTGTCTGGGATAACTCGTCTCACTTCAAATTCACTAAAACTTTATTGAACATAACTGGCAGGGATGTGAAATCCAACATGAACCAAATAACACTGCAATCTGATGAACACACATGACGAAAGATAACATCAGAACTCAGAATTAGTGCTCACATCTCACTTTCTGACAGTTGAAATTGACCTGGTGTTGCGTTCACTGACAGCCGCAGTTGGAAAAAACGCCAGAGTCTGTCAGAGTTTTATAAGCAGCATTAAGAACATTTATATCATCATCCTCCTCAAAAAAGAGGCACAGAAAAAAAGAGCAACCGATAGCAAATTTGAATATTTCTCTTGTGTTTTAACAAAAAATGGTTTTGTCAGAAGAGTATTTCATTCAAGGCTGAAACCACATTGAAATGACAACCTCTCACCAACTGGAAGCAGCTAATAACACAAACTGTCTGCAGACTGCATCATAAAGTGAAAACAAAACAGTTATTTAGCCTAATTATCAGGCCGACGCAACAAACCAGCTGTTCTATAGCTACGCTGGCACATCTGAGAGGTAGTTTAGGAAGAAATATCCTGCTGGTTAGAACGCATGTTTACCACATTTACCAGGAATGTAACAATCCATCGATCTGGATACATATATCGATTCAATCATCAACAATCCAGTATTATAGATGCGTGAAAGCATGAATCTATAACACCGTCTTTAACTGAACTGACAAAGAATATCTGTACTTAAATGTGGCACTTTACAGTGAACAACAGAAAGGTTATTTTTGTTAAATAGCTTCCTGCAAGGTTTTCCATTTAAATGTGTGAAAGGGAGCAAAAATAAGTGTCAACTCACAGTTCAGAAATAAAACTGCCTTTAATAAGTTGATAAAAATGCACTGACTGTGTTAAATGTGAAGGCATGTGAACTGAAAACTGCAGCACAGACTTTATAACATTGTTGTCCTAAGAATCTATCCAATATTCAAAGTGATGACACTTTGATTTGCACACAAGTTGTTCACCATTTGCTTGCTAAGAAGCACAAAAGGGGGAGGGAAATATGACTTATCTTCCAGGGGTCCGTTTCACAAAGCAGGTTTAGTGAAAACTCTGAGTCTGTTAACCTTGAAATGAGGGAAACAGAGTTTTGTGTTTCAAAAAGGGAGGTAACTCAAACCAGAGACAGAGGGGTAACTCTAGCCTGTTTACAAAGAGAGGTAAATTAACCTCTCGATCAGTTACCGTAGTAACAGACTCTATGAATCTAACCTGGTCGGGACCAGGTTTTTCTCAGTAAACCTCGAGTTTATCTCTGTCTCCGCCCTCTTTCAGTCACACACGCTATTTGATTTCCTCATTCATTCAATCAGATGGCGAGTTTTGGCGAAGCCTAGTTCTGCCGTCTGTCAAAATGTCATGTCCTTTTATGAACGATCCAGTGGATGAAGGAGCAGCATTACTGCACAGAGAATTAAATATTTGTCGGGAGATTGTTATTGGACCGCGCATAGATGTTCTCGCATTTCCGGACAATTATCTTTTTGAGCGGTACCATTTCACGTCACAGTCCATAATCTACATACAACCTAATCCGTCCTCACATTTGCAACATTACCAACCGCAGTCTCTCTCACATCCCATCAGATATTGTGTTGCACTGCAGTTCTTTGCAAATGGAAGTTTTTTGTATAATGTCGGAGATGCAGAGCACTTAAGTAAGGCAATTGTATGCAGGACAGTCAGAAAAGCGAGCCTGGCCCTGAAATGACTTTTACCCATCTTTGTGGTTTTCCCTTGACATAAACCTGTCAGAGCCATCAAGGTTGAGTTCCACAGGATTGCAGGTGAATGATGTAGAAATCTGTTAGATTAATTTTAAATCATAGTCTGTTAATGACATTGTGCTGCAACTTCAGACTGGGATTAGTAATTTTAATTTCTTTTAGGATTTCTCAGTGTGATTGGCTGCATAGATGGTACACACATCCCCATCACAGCTCCCTCACATAATGAAGCTGATTATGTGAATAGGAAGTCCATTCACGGCATAAATGTACAGGTAGGCTGCAGGTAGATTGACAACTGTTTCAAAATGTTAAAGACTGCATCATTGTTCAACATCTGTCATTCTCTGCACTGTCAAGATCATATGTGATGCTGCATACATCATTTCCAATGAGGAGGCCAAGTGGCCTGGGTCTGTTCATGACTCGAGGGTTTATCGAGAGTCTTACCTGAGCAAAAGACTGCAACGTGGTAAGCAGCCTAAAGATTTTCACAATATAATTCACTTGTCTCCCTCCTTTAATATACTCTAATGTATCCACTATACATTACAGGAGAGTTTGATGGTCTTCTGCTGGGTGACAGGGGTTACCATGCCAACCTAGGCTGATCACCCCATACCCTGACCCTGAACCAGGCCCCCAACAGAACTTCAACCGGGCTCACTACAGGATGAGAGTCCAGGTGGAGATGACCATAGGCCTGCTGAAAGCCGGTTTCCAGTGCCTACGTTACCTCAGGGTGACCCCTGTGAGGGCCTGTGATATTATTGTGGCATGTGTTGTTCTTCATAATATTGCCACTATTAGAGGAGAGCAACACCCTGCCCTACAAACTGAAGACCCAGATGATGACCCCATCCACCTGCCAGCTATCCAGGACGGCAGAGCAGTCAGAGACACCATATGCCGTAATCACTTTAGAGTTTAAGTCACCGTCATCACCACCACAGCAGTCAAATAAAGACATGATACACATTTCATTTGATCTTCTTTATTTCCTACAAATAAAAGAGGTAGCTTAGTTCATGTTCCAGTAGCTAACATAATTCACCTGTGACCATGCACCCACCTCTAACTTGTGCTCCAGTATTTCAATTTCCAGATCTGCCCTCCTAATCTGGCGGTCCAAGTATTGCATTTCTTTATCCGTTTTCTGGATTTTTTTCAGCAAGTGCATTTTGTAAATCTGTTTGACTGATAACTGGGAATACATAGAGGACATTAAATTATACAGTTGCACATGAATTCCACGGACTGAACCTCTGGTGTTTACTGAACATCCATCTCACTGTGTCAATCTGTGCAGTGGAAGTTCAGGGACCATCCTGCTGCTGTCAAGCCATGCTCTGTTAAAAAGTATGAGAATGTGCAATACTTCAGTGTAGGTTAAATGTCACACTCTATATTCCACCAGAATGTTAAGAAATGTGAATGGGAAGAGAACTATCACTAACATACCTCTGTAAAGGCAGTAGACACAGATTCATCCTCTTCATCCAAGATGAGTGATATAGGGCCAAAAGAAAAAAAACACTAAATGTATATATATATATATATATATATATATATATATATATATATATATATATATATATATATATATATATATATATATATATATATATATATATATATATATGTTAGGGGGGGACTTTAACGCATTAATGTCGATTAATTAATCACTGCGGAAAATAACACGTTGCGACTACTAACGCAATTAATTGCACCCTCCTCAGTTCCCTCATTTCTGGCACACCGGTAACTCTGATGAACACTCCAGCCCAGTAGGTGGCGGTAATGAACCTGAAGTCTGTTTGCAGCCAAGAAGAAAAAGCACAGGAAGCACTGAGTGAAGTCAGGCACTGGTGAACAGTGAAGGAAGACGAGACTGAGCTTGTTGGGCAGAAAATTGTCTTTTAAAAATCTTCCCGATGGCAGCTTGGATAAAAGCCTGGTTGTGTGCAAATTGTACAACAAAGAGTGTTCTGATCACTGCGTCACTTCAAGCCGACGGTATCACCTCAATGTAAAACATGTTGCTGTTAGCACCAGAGCTAACGTTAGCTACGAGTCATGCTAACGGCTAACGGTGTAGCCATGCCATAATAGACCACTTTTCTAGACAGTGCTTGAGTTTACAGAAAGTCTTAAAATGTTGAATAAAATCGCTATAATTGCACTTAGATTTGCAGTAATCTGTGAATGTAGCAGACAGATGAAAAATGCAGATAAATAGAAATGAAACATTTTTGTGGTATAAGTTTTTACTCCGTCGAGGCTCTGCCTCCTTGGAGGAGGAATAAACTAAACAACAAAAATATCTCTTTTAATAACTTGATTATAAAATTTTTGTTTATAAAAAAATTACATAAATAAAAATTGATATTCCTATAAAAAAGAACCATCAAAATTACACCATTTATCAGACCCAGAAAAGATGGAAACAGAATGAATCTCTGGATTTTCAACTTTCTGAAGCTCCTTGAACTACTTATGCTGATTTTATGTGCCATACAGTGGAAAAAACAACTAAATTCAGGCTTTAAGTTATCAAAATCACTTTTTTCTATATGTCCCATTTTCCTTTTTTAAAATAAATTTTAAATTATAAACACGTATATGTCTATTCATTGATTCAACTGTCAACCACAATTTTAGTTGAATTGAAAAACTTTATTTATTGTGTCAAATATTGCTATTTGACAAAACTGCAAATTGCGATTAATTACGAAGCCTGTAATTAATTTTTTAATCGCGTCCCACCACTAATATATATATATATATATATATATATATATATATATATATATATATATATATGCCACCACCCTTTTTACAGGCATCTGCTTTCTTTCTGTTGGCTGAGTAGAAGTCTGTGTTAGTTTAAATAAGCTTAATTATTTAACAGAACATGATATGGATGAAGACATTTATGCTGTGTGTGGGATAAAACAACTGCACAGTCAAACAGCCACCTAATATTTAGGCTACTTCACAATGTAAAACATGATCAAAATGAGGTACCTCCATGAGATTATGCCGACGTCTTACCTGTTTGAACAATGTTTTTATATTTCATCTTAAGCTGCTGCCACATGCGCTTCTCCCCCGCAGGATTGCACCTAAATGAAATAGCTTAATAGGCTACTATTCAAACAGTTTTCCCCTGTAATATTATTGTGATTTAAACTTACGCATTGACCCGGGAAGCAATATTCTCCCACGTCGTCTCCCTCTCTTTTGCAGCTGCAGCGGTGTTGTACTTTCTAAAAACGTGTTCAAACTCGCTATATAAGTGCATTAAGATATCCAATTCAAGTGGGGTGAAAAACGTAGCCCTCCGCTTCCCTGTTGCCATGGTGACTCGTTGAATCGGCGCTCCATTGATACTGGCTTTTCAGAGTTGTGGTGCACGCGATTAACTCCGGGTGACACTACTCCGAGTTGATTAAACCAACTCAAAACAGCCGTTCTGGAACTGAAAACTCAGAGTTTCCTATCTCAGAGTAGATCAGGGTTACACTCAGGGTTACACTCAGAGTTTGTTGAACCTGCTTTGTGAAACAGACCCCAGGTCTATATTTGCCCGTAAAACAAATTATTGAGCAGTATAAAATTTGGACCTGATGATGGGAAGCTAATCACCAAAGTTATTGCAATTCATGCAGTAGAGAACAGTGAATGTCAGCACCAAATTTAATAGCAATCTATCTAATAACTGTTGGAAATTTTCCTTTAAAACCACACATGAGCCCATGGTGGCATTACAGGAACCATCAGAGGAACCCCAAAAGAATTAAGATTCATCATCGATGAACTATAAATGTGTGTATCAAATTTCATTGCAAACTATTGTGTAGTTGTTGAGATATCAGTTTGGACTGGCCAGCCAATAACATTAACAGCAGACAATTCAACATGTAATGACAAAAAAAAAAAGCACAGATGTAACTGATAGCATTAATAATAACTGCATTCGATTTCGGTAAGCCAGTCCTGGGGTCCTGGTGGCGGAAACACTGACTCACTACTGAAACACTGAACCTTCTGAAACCGAACACCTGCAGCGAATTTAAAAGGCGTGTTATCACTCCCCAAAATTAAACCATTTACTAGAGCCAGAAAATGTAAAGTAAGTTCTTTAGCTTCAACTTGTATCAAATCAAATCACACTTTGACAAGAAACATCTCCATAATACAACAAATTAAGTTCTGAAACAGTTCAACAGGACTTGGCCAAGGCATTTAACTTTCTCAATAATCACCAGGTGCTTTACTCATTCTGTCTCTGCTTGACAGAAACTTCCCACATGCACACACACCCACAGACGGATAGTTCAATATATATATAGCAGCAATTAGAAGAGCTTCTTTCCATCTAATCTTGAATTAGTCCTTGAAAGTCATCTGTCTGCTTGGCGATCAGTCTGTGTGGTGAACTGGAGATGCTCTAAAGCCTGAACTCCCTCAGATAACAGCAGGAGGAATAAAAAGAAGTCAGAAGTGGAGATCACAGTCTAGTCCTCCAATCTGGAACTTTCCTTTGGTCTGCTGAAACTTTCTGCAGCTCGCCGCAGAGCACCTCCCTCCTCTCCGTCCATAAGAAGTGCTCACCAACGGCTGCTGTTGCACCCAACTGTGAAAATCAGATTCTGCTAATTAAGCTCCAGTTACTGGTAACCGAATCAGACAGTTTAATGAATACTTAGCGAGAAGTAGGTGAAGAGGCGGAGGTTCGCAACTCGACAGCTCCTGATGTTTATATCTCACACACACATACTGATGCATTGTACTTAAGTAGAGCAGGTCAACATTCATCAGGGCAGTAAAGGAAATACGTGTAATTAGGTGCAAATTACTGCCTGCAGCTTTTCCACTGAACAACAGACTATAGCGGTGTGCTGCTGCTAATCAAACTTTTTTCGTGAAGGCAGTGGATCATAGTTTTTAACTTCAACAAGAACAAACTACGTGAGATGAACTGTGTAAGTGGCACCTCAAAGCCATAACTGTCAAAGACCTCCAGTGCTGGTGTAATATCATCTGATTTTACCAACAACAAAAATGATGTCTGTCACTGATTTTTTTTTCCCAATAACCACAAACAAAATTGGTGTGACTGCTACTTCTAAATTTTAAATGACTTTAGCATACTTTCAAAAACAGTTCTTGGGTAGTATTACATTTTTACTGCACAAACGGACTTAAAGTTCACTATAAAATAAAGGTGAGGAACCATTTGAACCCCAAAACCTGCCAGCAGGTTGAAAAAAAGTGTTATATTTACACAAAGAGTAAATGGCACCATTTATCAGAGGTAGAAACTATGAATTTCAAAGAATTGTCAGATTTTCGTCTTTCCAGCAGTCTTTAAACTACTCATCTGTGACTTACTGTCCAATCCAACTACAAACCAACTACATTTAAGCTTCAAAGTTGTGATATTTAGTCTAAATCACTTCATTCTACATGTTTAAACTTTTAAAAAGCAAAAAACAAGCCATCTGCTTTAACCAGCTTTGTAAAAATTAAAAAAAAAATAAAAATAAAAATATGCACCCTTTGACACAACCCCGAAGCCATCAGTGATTCAGCTAGTACCAACAATCATATTATTAAAATTCAGGGATGTTTCGGCTTAACTGGATTGAACTGCAGGCAGTGTTTTTCTTTTTTTCCACGTGCCCAGTGTTATGGGCACTTGGAAAAATGTTTTACATGTTGATCTAAGTTTTTATTTTTTTCGTTTTTGTTTCAAAAATAAATATTCAAAGAAATTAAGAGGAAAAAGAGGAGTAAATACATTTTAAATACATTTTTCAGTTTTGTCTACTTCAAGCCATAGTTGAGCTGTTTCCACAGAGGTGCAGGACTATATTGCTGTAAAAAAAAAATGAACCACAGTGAGTAAAAATGTGACAGGGGCCAAAAAGAAAAGAAAAAGAACCCACCAACAACTGCTTGAGGTTCTGAGGGTTAAATATATACAGCTTTTTTCTCCATATTCTACACTCAAGCATATAGTTATGGTAAAATGGTAAATATTTATATAGCGCTTTACTATACCTGTAACGATACCCAAAGCACTTTACATTATACATCATATTCACCCATTCACACACACATTCACACATTGATGGTGGAAGCTGCCATGCAAGGCATTAACCTCGACCCATCAGGAGCAGTTAGGGGTTCAGTGTCTTGCTCAGGGACACCTCAACATGAGCTCTTCAGGCCAGGGATCAAACCGGTAACCCTCCGGTTACAAGACAGCCACTCTACCCACTGAGCCATGCCGCCAGTTAAAACAGCTGCCAGTTCCAGTCACATTAGCTGTGTGCCTGTGAAGGGTTGCAAATTCTAAGCAAACATGCAAAAAAATTTACATCTCATCTGTGTATTTTTCTGTCACCGACTGTTAACGCTGTGCACTTGAGAGAATGCGACATTTGCGTAATTAACCAGCGAGTCGTGACATTTCACCACTGCTACCTTCCTATCAAAGTGTGTGAGGTTTCTGACAGGGTTTAGAGGCAGAGGTGACATGCAAGCGGGGTTCAGATTCTGCTGCAGTAAAGCCAGGAAACATGAACCAGACCAGAACTACAATTTCTCAAGACTGATCCAGATTTTTAGACACAATGTGCAACAAAAATGTATACAAAAGCACCAGTTTTGAACCTGACCACACACAGAATAAACCCCAGAGATACACAATGCATTACAACTAAATTCAGAATTTTCTATGGTGTTTCATTTGTGTTAACATCTGTATTGTTTGTCACCAAAACAGGATAAAATAACAGTATTTTCAATCACGGTCAGCTTCGGGGGAAAAAAGGCAGATTTTTGATGCTAACTCAGATGTGTGTGCCAATGTAGTTTTGTGCTCAAAAGATACCAGTTTGGATAAAGCACACTTCTCTGCCTATTCACATGCAACACGACAAACCTTGATAAACTAAAACCCCGGATAATATTTACCCTCCAATACATGTCTGCTTGTACTTTCTGAAAGCAGCGAGAAAGTTAAAAAAATATATATGCAAGGAAAGAGATGGGCCATTATCCAGTCTGAGCAGAAAATAGAAAAGAGCAACGGCATTCTATCAACAAATCTACAATACAATGACCTCTGCTTAAATTACTACAAGCATATAAGCGTGGGGGGACAAACAAAACTCCCCGAACACTTATACCAAACCTTTGCAATTTATAGCCAAAGGATGAATTTGAAGCAAACAGAAAAACAAATGTTCAAGAGCAGCTACAAGGAGTGCAGGAAGGATAAAGGCTGGAAGAAAACCATTAAAGGATGAGGATTTATTCATATATTGGATGAAAAAATCTGATCTTCACTATTCTTCTCCATTTGCACTAAACAGACTCAGATATGATAAGTCCTCTGAAACAAAGCATTCCTTTTCACGAAGTAATGACCATCTCTATACTGATAAGATAAGGTGGTCTTACAAATGTTGCAAGTCTCTTAAGTCTAAGTCTGCTTCTGCAAACATTCAAATAGTTTTTGTCCATTTATCATCATTTCTCCTGCTGCTCATCCCTATCTGAGGCTAATATGGGGTTTCCAAAGTCAGAAATAGACAATTCAAGATGTGGTTATCTTCCACAAGTCTTTTTAGGGAAATTCCCTCCAGCAATTCTGTCCTTTTATCATAGAAAACACAGTCTAAAGGAAAGATTAAGGGGGAAAAACTGCACAGAAAAGTGCAACTCTAAAAGATATCCCTTTGATTCATCTAATTTAGATCGCTGACTCCTCAACTTAGCCTCAGAAAAAAGTGGATTTTGTCTCAAATCAGTGGAGAAAGAGATTTTTTAATCTTGTTTCGACCAAAAGAACTGAAGCAAAACATGTTTCAGTGTTCAAATAGGCACCTGATTATAAAGAACCCAAAATCTTGAAGTTGATAGTTGATTCATTTAAACTAGCGAATATTCTCCTTTGTTTTAGCTTATTACAAGTCATGCACAAAACAAAACTTCAAGCTGTGCTAATTGTCTTTGCCCACAAGCTATTATTTGACATTTTAACTTAAAAAAAGATAGAAAATTTTTACTGTTTAGAAGTTAAGCTCTGTGACAGACTGGCGACCTGTCCAGGGTGTCCCCTGCATTCCCCCCCTACCCCCCCAACCCCATTTTTCACCATTTTTTAACAGCTTATAGACCTAACAACCAACTGATTAATTAAGAAAATAATCAACAGATTACTCTACAATGAATAATTATTATTTGCAGCTTGATTTTAAGATGACTACCCTATTTTTCTAGCTGTTTTCTGACTATCAGTGCCTTTTTGTTGCCATAGAACAGATGTAACCTCCATAAACAAGGACGTGACATTGTTTACATCTAAATCTAATTTGCCACGTCAGGTCAGATCATGTCAGTTATGTGTATGTAGCACACAGAATCGCTGATTTGTCTTGGAGGGCTTCACTTTCTGAACAACAAGCAGCACTGTCAGACGCTGAGTCAGATTAGAAAGGAACACCAGCAAAAAGCAAAACAAAAAGGGAAAAATCAGCTTAAAAATGCTCAAATGTCATTATAAAATCTAATAATTAGACAAGAAAAGACAGAAAATAGCTGCAATTATTCTGGGTAAAAAATAAAATGCACCCAAGAAGAGAGTGGCCATGGTGACATGACTAATACATCTGCCTCCCGAAAGGTCGCCTGGTACATACCAGGCATTTAATTTGCACAACCTGAAACCATGGCATCACGTTGACGGGAAAAGTCATCTGTTACCCTTGTTATTCCTTCTGCATCTCCACAGCAGTGGCTCAGGCAGCCCAGCTGGGTTTTCATCCCCGGTTCATGTGTCCTTGGCTTTCCATCATAGCACTTGACACCTGTTTATATACGCCGCCACCTCCGACCCTTGGCTCCCTGCTCTCAGAGTCGATCGGTGGAAAGAGGTCACTCGTGTTTCGTGACAAATTGCTAAAAAAGGTCAACACTGAGGATGCAAACAAAAAGACAACAGGGGGAATGAGAGCATCATTAACATCCTCACATCCACTATTCCGTGTACATGCTGCTCGATAAATATGTGCACTCCTGAGCTTCCATCTTCCTGAAAACCAATTTCAGATCTCGAGTTTCCATCTGATTGCTTGCTAAGCTTGAGTGGGCCTCTGTAGTAATTAAGTGCCACCTCCATTAAAGGAGCTGCTAATACGTCAATGTTAGCTTTAATGCTACAAACTGCACAGCTGACCACATGGCTTAGAGAAGTGATGGAGAGCTAACAAACGTGATTTAATCCTCAGAAATGTGTCATACAGACTGTAGCCTACCGGAGCACGGTGAAATACTGACGAGTGAGGATGTATTTGCAAGACAATATGAGCTTAATTAGGTTTTAACATCTATATTACTAGAATCGATCATATACAATCTCTACTAAGCTTGACTAAACAGATGCATCACAGTCGGGATGCACAATTGTTATCAAAACTGCAGGAGGTGCAATTTTTCAATAAAAAAGGTAAAATTTGTAACAACATACCATTTAAAATGAAGCATTATGAGGTGCCCTGTCTGACAAATCACATTCTCCAGATATTGCAATCATGCCTCCAGTCCTGGGACAGTTTTTCACTTGGCACTAAGAATTATTTTTGGCTGTAGTCGTCTCACTCACCATTGTGAATTGTATTTTAAATTGAATTTGCCTTCTTTGAGTACACACAGATACAAACATTAACTGACGCTGCCTCTTTTAGGCTTAATTCCTCCCTATCTGTTCATTTTATTACAAGAACAAACAGTTGCTAGGGCTGCACAGTGGCGTAGTGGTTAGCACTTTCGCCTTGCAGCGAGAAGATCCCTGGTTCGCGTCCCGGCTTTCGCGGGATCTTTCTGCATGGAGTTTGCATGTTCTCCCTGTGCATGCGTGGGTTCTCTCCGGGTACTCCGGCTTCCTCCCACAGTCCAAAAATATGCTGAGGTTCATTGATTACTCTAAATTGCCCGTAGGTGTGAATGTGTGAGTGCTTGTTTGTCTATATATGTAGCCCTGCGACAGACTGGCGACCTGTCTAGGGTGTCCCCTGCCTTCGCCCGAGTCAGCTGGGATAGGCTCCAGCCCCCCCCGCGACCCTAGTGAGGATTAAGCGGTGTATAGATAATGGATGGATGGAAACAGTTGCTATGTCTGACATTCCTGCACTACTATTGTTTTATCTGTTCCTTGTGTAAGGACTGAATTTGGAAAAACAGCTTTCAGCTTTGCTGCCCCCTTGGCTGGAATACTTTGCAGACTGAATTGAAACTGTCTGAATTTATTCCACTTGGAGCGTTCCGTTCTATCCTGAGGGATAGACAGTGGGAGACCATTGAACAGCACTTGTGTTTTTAAATCTTAAATTGTGGTTTGTCTGTGCTACAGCTCCCGCACTTTTTACTGAAAAACACTTTTGCACATTTAAAATTGTATGTTTTAACTTATATTATCACCTCCTTGTAATTGTTTTTATGATGTGTGCTGATGGCCTCTTCACCCTTGTAAAAGAGATCCTGATCTCAGTGGGTTTTTATCTGGTTAAATAAAGGTTAAGAATGTAAACAACCTCATTTCCAAAAAAATGACCAAAATCATCTCAGTTAAAACAAAAGCACTTGTACAGGCTGTCAAACTCATTATATCCACCCACAGAAACTACCTGCAGCTGCATTTGACACTAGATGTTTGATGTTTCAGTTTTGTTTCTGTCTTTGTGGCGGTTGGAAACGTCCTATTATTATTACATTGAGATGCTGGATAATAATTCCAGGAAATGCAATGCAATGCAAACCTCACACTGCAGGTGCGCACAGTTTCCCTACTAAAGCCTGCAAAGACGACTCCACTAAGAGGCGATTTTCAGTGGAGGTAATCACCAAATTGGGGTTAGTTTAGTTAGTACAAAAATGTGAAATTTCCTGCACTTTCAGCCAGCATTAGTGAATCCAAAATTGGTTTGTTTCCACCGCATTGAATGATAACTAGGCACTGAGTAACATGGATGCAATGAAGTATCCGGATGACCCCAGTCAACCTTAAAGAAATATGTTTGTTTGATACAATCCACAGGAAAAGTCACATTAACAGTAACATTTTCTACATCTTTAGTGGAAAAGAAATGCCAAAACGACCTCTTCTACTAAACCATGACTCAAATTGCAATTGCAATATCTGTCAAAATGATCAGAGTCTAATTTTTGGCACATCACTGAACCTGAGCATTTAATTCAACCCTTTAAATGGTTTAACAAAATTAACATCTTTAAAACTGACAAATTTAGTAATTTTTTTGTCTTATTTTCATTTAAACGTGTCCTGTGACAGCTAGTGTCTACGAATTTAACTCATATTCAGCCAGCAGGTGCAAAATGCAGATTATTTGACATTCAGGAGAAAAACCCCAGGTAGAATCAACATATGAATTAATTACAGCTGCGTTTAATGCAGATTTTCAAGGTCGTTCAACTGAGCTCTGGAGCTGATAATGACATTATTTCAAAGTGTACTTTGACACAAAGTTAAAATCTGTAGTTCTGCAGTCCAACAAAGAAAATCATAGTCGAAACTGTGAAAAAAGCGTTTTCTCTGAATTAATTAAACCGAGTTGTACATGAGAGCACTGTATTCATCTAAATTGGTGCTAAATACTCATAAAAAGTGAGTATTTTGTAGGATAATAAATTATTTCCCCCACATTAATTTGCACTAAATTGATAACAAAGCCGACCAACGTGTACCTGCGCATATTTATATGTTTTATCCAATGATTTCAGCACCAGAACTATGGAGGAATAAAACGCAGAGAAGTTTTCTTACCGTTTATACTTCACACTCCATGTTGGTTGTTGTTGTTGTGAAACAGAAACGCTGTTTACAAATTCTACTCTTCACTGTTTGACGACTTTTTTGATCATTAATTCGGAGCAGCCTTAGATAAACATCATTAATCGCAAACGTGAAGCACGTAATCTCTAAATGGTTCCTCCCACTGTGGAATGTATTGGATTAATCCTGAAATCTATTGATTTGGAGGTTTACTAGTTTATTAGTAAAGTGTTTCTGATTTTTGTTGAAGATCAGCTGTCAGTGACTAAATAACCGAACATTTCATTAACTAAGTTGTAACTTTAAAGCAACATACATTCTGTGAATATTTCTATTATTTTAATTGCCTAAAATTATTTGGATTTGCTGCACTTTCTGTCTGTTTGACTTGTAACATTTTCTGTGAATTAACATTCAACTTTTTCTTTCTTTTAAATATTTTCATCCTTCTGAATTTGACTTAATGACTTGGTGCATCCAAGTCATTAAGTCAAATTTCTCATATGTTGAAACCTTCTTGGTAATAAAACTGATTCTGATTCAACATCAAGACAGTCAAGAAACTGCACTGTTGTTTCCTTTCAATTTGTTCCGTTTTTTGCATCAATTTATGGTGGAAAAAGTTCCATATTATGTAAAGGAAAACATTCAATTAAAAAAATGTTATTAGATTTTTAAATTAAATCAAATTAATTGAAGGCACAATCAGTACGTTTTTCAAGAAATGACAGTCCCTTGTGTCCTTCTTGTTTTTACTGGAGGTGGAAGGTGCTGTTTTATTCATTATTTTATATATTGCAGTGAACATATCCTCTGCATTCCCATTGAAATCTACACCTATGACCCTGAACTCTGTGATTACACCATAGAAGCCACAACTCTGGCGACTGGACCAGAATGAAACCGAGGCAGCTCAGATGTTAGTCCAGGTTTATTTTTGACTCAGAGGTTTTCTTACATTTATACTAGTTGCTGAACTTTTGTTCAGCAACTAGTATAAACTGAGACATATTCTGCATCTGCAAATGAAGAGCTGGTAGCAAATCTTCTTGTGTCACGTTAATGTGTGAACAAAGCAACAACACACAACACTCTATCTAGCTGTGGCACTCTATCTAGATGTGGCAAAACCTCTTAATCTGTACACTTGGGGTCCAGCTGGACCCCAGTAGTATTTCATCTGCTTCACATTTCTGTTCCTGTCCATGTCCTCTTAATAAATATTTTCTTAAAACGTGTGTCGTCTGTAGATATAAATATGAAAAGCTGTGCCCCGGCTTGACCAAGTCCGTTCACTCCCCTGGAGCAGGTGGTTTTCTGTGGGATAAAGTCCTTCCAACAGCTTCTTCACAGGGTCCCGTTGATTAATCTGCTGCTGGAGAAAATGTTGATCCTCTTCTCTGAGTTTATACGAGTGCTTCAGGGGCGTACGTCTTCGCCACAAGTGGAGTTATTTCACAAGAGATTTTTTGTATTTATGCATTTCTTTGTCCTTATGCATATGTTGACAACCCACTGCCAGTCAAATGAGCAGAAGAGCTGAGGTTTTGAGAGCAAAATTTGTTAGAAAAACACCCAAAGGCTTTTTTTTTTAAATGTCTGAACCTTATTTTTTAGCTTGTTTAGTCGTGGATATTTAAAATAAATAGAGACATACTTGAGTTTTCAAGAGCTTTGGGCAATTTATATAACTTTTGTTGCTTAAAAGTAACAAGATTAGCAAAGTTTCCAGTTGCCATTTTTTCTGTTGGCTCAGGTGAAAAAACTAATTTGAGAAGCTTTGAGATTAACAAATACCATAAAGGACCTTTAACTCTCTTTCCCCCCCACTATCAAACAGAAAAGTGCAGGTAATGTTCCAATTTTCAGCAAATTGTAGTTTTTCCGAGTTGAAATGACAAATATACCATCTGTAATCAATGTTAATTCTGTAAGTTTCTTCAAAAACCAAAGGCAAACATGGATTTTTCCGCTTTATGTGCTTTGTGGATCCCAAGAAATGTTTTTTTGAATCACCTAAACCCTACAATTGTGATGATTTTATAGCATTTTGTGTGCAACTCATTTCATTTTAAGGTTGTAGCTACAGGTTGTGCAGCTTTTGCTATGCAAACTCAAGGAAATCTCAGAGTTAAAAAAAAGAACTTGAACAGAATCCTTAATATTTCTTCTCCATTTTACATGCCATGACTTCTTGTTGCTTTAAATGTTTCTCAATCCCTTAAACTTTCTTATTATATGCAGGTTTATATGAAAATATGACAGATTTGGACCATGCTAAACTGCCTTACTGAGAAATATCTACATTAAATCACATAATATGCATGATACATAATATACAGGTAGATAAATTAAGCTCCTGCTTTGTGGATCCCCCTATGCCACAAAATGTTTGTTGAATCACCTAAATTGTGCAATTGTGATGATACTATAACATTTTGTCTGCAGCTCATCTCATTTTCAGGTTGTAGCTACAGGTTGTGCACATTATGCAGCTTTTGCTATAAACACTCCTTAAGCTTTTAGCCTCCCAGCTGCCACACAACAAATAAATTGTTCAGTCTGAATATGTGACTTTATGTTATTCTTTTAGCTTTAGTAACTTGGAAAAGCTTGATTAAGTTTCGATAAACTCGTTTTCAAGCCCCAAGCTTAGCAAAATCCAAACAGATAATAGTGTGAATTTGTTACAGATTCAATTAAAAGCTGCTCTTACACCAAAGTAGTCAGTAAACTATCCACACAGGAGTCCAACTTGGCTGCTTCAACGTGTGCAGCTTTTGCTGTCTATCCCTGATCCTGAAACCTGTATCTTTTTAACGGGAGCTTTGTGAAAATATCCCCAACAGCGCAAACCGAAACCCCTCGACCCTCATTATCCAAAAGACTTGATATCCGTTTCCCTCTCACTTTTCCTTCTACCTAACATCTCAATAGAAGGAAAAAAACTCTGACAGTAGTTGCATCATTAAAATACGCTGCAATAAATTTCTGCTAAACCTCACCGGCTTTGTGGGTGGAGAGCAGCTAAAAAACAACAGAAGTGATTCTTTCATGAAGTCTCTCTTAGGAGGTATGCGGCACTGAAAGGAGAAGAAAGCCTTTTGCACTTGCCAGTCACATGCATATTTATTGCAACAGACTCTAAACTCTGAAGCTAAGGTCCCCGAAGGATAAAGAACCGAAGCACTGGGATAAAGAATTATTCATCAAGCCGAGGGACACTGGCTTCTTGAGGGATGAGGGGAACGGAAACTCCTTTTTCCCTGATGGTCAGATGCCATAAAGAAAAGAAGTGAATTGAGCCAATCAGAGCAGTAGTAAGCATCAACCTGACAGAGGAGGGAAGGAAGAAAGTGAGAGGGCGATGAGGAGGAAACGAGAGGGATGAGAGGGAATTGCAGCGTTGCAGCACCATGCAAACTCAGAGGAAAAAAAAACATACCTTTAGGGAGAAGTTGCTGGCACAAGTCTTACACGGAGCTAAAAACTAAATTCTCTGCTGTGTGCAGCTGCATCAATGCAAATCCTCACAGAGAGGGAATCAGCTGTATTGTGGCAATCAGCAGGCTTTTCAGCTGCCGGAGCCGCGCAGCTCATATGCTTTTATACCCTCCACTATGTAAATTACAAGCAGAAAATTGAGCGAAATGTCCCCATCAGCCTAATGTATTATGTGCATGAAGCTAACACAGTTTCCAGCCTACAGCGGTAAAACACAGTCCCTGTTGTAATGTGACAAAGAAACTCGGAACCAAGTAAATGTAGGAAGAATTACAATCAATTCTGGCAAGGATGAAGCAGACATGAGGTGGTGTGACCTTTTTACACAACCTCTGTTGTCTTGTGACTTTTATAATCCCCTGAAATCTGCATTACATGCTCAAAAGTAATGCAAACAATACAACAGTAATTCTGATATCATGGGGGTTAATTTGCTGCTGTAACACTTGTGAGGTCCAACACGGATACTAGTTGATGAGAGTTTATTCCAACTACCCCATGTTGGCTGGTTTGAGGTCAGATCTCACATTTTCTAGCATTAAAACGTTCTTCAAAATGCTGCCACAAAGCTGGAATAACATTAATATTTTCCTCATTACACTGCAGAGTCTTGGCCAAACCCTGAAAAAAGGACTGGAAGTGTACTTTTCTATTTGTTTTTTTTTCTTTCCTCTTTTGTACATCAAACACTTGCTGTAGACTTGAAAGGTGTCTCTGACATTTTCCTGGCTCGCTTCTTCGTGAAGGATGTTAACTGTGGATTAAAATAATAGCAGCTCGGAGTCAAGACAAACTAGAGTCAAAATAAAACTTCTCAAACCACCTGCAGTGTAGTACAATTTTATGCTATTGAATGACATGTTCTGCATTTTCCAGATAATCACTGCCTCAACAAATGAATTAGAAATTGACTTACGGATGAGCATTAAGGCAGTAAAAACCCAGTAATGAACTCTAAAACGTCAAGAGGCAATTCAAAAAATCTGTTCCCTCCATTTCATTAAATGCATGACTGCAACATAACCAATTTTGTTGCAAACTGCAATGACAATAAAGATAGTCTATGCTTTTCTTAGTTCTTAGTTGTTGCTCGGCTCTAATTTTGCTTCCTTTGTTCTTTTTTGCCCTTTAATATCTTATTTTCTAAGTGTTTATTTAATGTCTACTGTTGCATGAAGAGAGAGTAACGAAATTTCGATTCTTGGTATGTCATATACATATTGAAGAATTGACAATAAAGCTGACTTTGACTATACTATGTTCAAATATTAATGTCACTAGTTGCACCAACTTAGTATCATGTGCAAGTTGAACTCAACTACATGCATTACTTCCTATTAAACTACATTCATATTGAGGTAACAATAAAATTAACAAAAAAACATTTCTTCGCTTTAAGGTCAAGATTTCAAGTCTGCTCTTCTACCTATTTAACACTGGAACATCTTAATTTCTTAATTTGACAACTTAAAAACTTAATTAGTGTTAATTATGATAATTAAGCATATACAGCATGACATAAATATGTCTTTTAAATAACATGGAAATACTACTTGGAACAATTAAACTTATATAATTAATAAACTTAAAAATGTGTGTTTACACTAGTAAGTGGTAATTAAAAATGTCTTTAATTGCATAGGTAAAGCACATTCCCTTAAGTCACTATAGTTTGTTGCTTAAACATAATTTCATTGGAAGTTGTCATAACTCAAAAAGATTAATGCACACAGTTGCACTAATTTTCTTGTTAAACATTATTTTTATTAGAGCGTGCAACACAGAAGTAATGTTTTTAATTATGCTGTGGAGAAACTATGAATATGTTCAACATCTTCCAAACAAAATACCAATTTTAATCTCATTCTACCTGACAAAAAGTAGCCAAAGACTGTATATGTGCAGAAGTGCCATAAACCTGGATTTTTTTTGCCAATGTCCAGCAGGGGGCAACTCCACTGACTGCAAAAGAGGTCCGATTGTACAGAAGTCAGTGCGAAAATGGTCCAACTTCTCACTTGGTTTGTTACATCAGTAAACATTTTAAGAATGAGTATATGGTATATATCACTAGTTTCAAGTCTCCTTTAATAAAGCATGTTGATGGGGGGGTCCACGTCCTCCCTCTGGAGGACGGCAGGGGTCCACGTGCTCACTCCTGAGGATGGCTGAGGGGAAAGCAGACTGCTCTCGCAGCTCGATATCACACCGTAGTCTTATGCGACAGAGACAATATGATCCAAGGCTGTCTTCAGTGCAGCGCCGGTCTTTATAGTGGATCAAGATGAGATGAGCTGCAGGTGTGCTGCTGCAGCTCATCTCATTCATGCTGCTCACCTGCAGCTGCCGTGACAGAGATAGTGAGTCACCTGGATATGGGCGGGGATAATTAAGTGAATATATTCACCTGCTCATCTTTCTTGACTTTTTTCATTGTTTGAGGGAGCGAGAGGGGGTGAGCTGGGTTGCTGTATTTTTTGTTAACTGGTATTTTTCTTTGATTGCATTGATTACTTCTATTATGACTTTGTGCACGTTATCATGAGTTGATTATCTTTTTTTTCTTTTTTAAAATAAAAGGTTAAATTTATTCTTTTGAAATCTCAGTGAATTCTTTTGTTTAGTGTGTCTGACAAACAGGCCCAACGTCAGTCCCTCAGCAACTCTTGTTCATTTGAAGTCGCTGCATATACAACAAGAAAAGCACTTAATAAAGCTTAATAAAAACACACACAAACAGACAGCACAGAAGCAAAATCAGAAAACATCTTCACCATTCTGACAAGCATTCAGGAAAAAAAGAAAACGCTGAGAAGTGAGAATGCAAAACCAAATGACAAATGAGCTGCAAATACAGGAAACAATAAGATACTGAAAAGAGGTTAAATACAGAAATGCTGCAGGATTACCAGCAGATATGTGTGGAATACTTCCTAAATCAACCTTTTTGAGTCCCATCACAAACACTTGCAGCATTTTCTGTATTGTTTTTAAGTATTTGCAGTATGTTTCAGTATGTGGTTACAATTTTGGTGGATGTAGTCCTTCTTTTTCCTCTATTTTTCTGTGTTTTCTTAATGCACAGAGACCTCAGAGCCACTATAGACTGCAGCTGCTATATCCTGCAAAGGCCCAAACCTTTGAACCCTGCAGGCCGTAGGCTTGAAAGGGGATTGATTTTTTTGAATTTGTTTAAATTTTTATGTCTTGAGAATCAAGCAGAAAAACACACCGACCCCGAACTGAGAAAACCACAAGCACCAACTGGTCGCCTGGACTAAACGCTGCGTGCGCACACTAAAACACCTTAATGTCTCCTAAACGTACACACAATCAGTCTGAGCCTCATTTCATTTCGGAGCTGACAGCCGGGAGAGTAAAGGGATGGATGTGGAAGCAGCGTGGACGCATAGAAATGGGGCTGTGGCTGATTCATCTCCGTGAACCAGGCTTGGTCAGTTGGACACAGAAGCAGGCCACATCTGGTTTTTATCAATACAAATTTAACCTGGAGAGTGTAAAGAGACAAATAAAGAAATAAAAAATTGGGAGAGGACCTGAGAAAATCTGCAAGAGAGAGACATCAAGCGAAGGAATGGAAAGAGTGCCACGGGAGGGAAAATAAGAGACGTTAAGAATTACAAAGCAGCTGCTGAACGATAAGGATGATACACAGCAAATAGGAGGGAATAAAATGACATAGATAAATGCTGAAAGTGAGACAGGAAGAAGGGCAGGAGACAGCAGGAATTAAACCATTTAACATGCGAGGGGTTGGGCTGGGAATCAAGCTCCCAATCCATCTTTTAAAGTGCATGAGTGAAACCCCCATTCATCACAGTGGTGTGAGGATATAACTGAAGAAAAGAAAGTGGCAGGTAACCAATACCCTGGCCTTTTATCGAATTCTTCTCAGCAGAGAGTTCCTGACTTTGTGAAAGGCAGCAGGGAGATAGAAGAAGCGCCTGATGAAGTAATTCGCTGTTTGCAGCAACAGACTCATCCGTCATACGCGCTGTTTGCTTAACAACTCTTGAAATGGAAGCACTTAGCAATTAAGATTGAATTGTGGAACAGAGAGACAGGTTCAAATTATATGTGACGCAGTAAAAGAGGCTATTAATTTGGGTTCAAAGAGATCACGGCCTGCGGGGGGGAATAAAAGGAGGCACTAAAGCGTGTCACATCGTCTGAATGTGTATCATGCGCACGCTTAATCAACACAATTAACTTACTAGGGATAACACATTAAATAAACTTCAGGTGCCCTCACGCAACCTGCGATGGTCAGCACAAGGCGGTTCTGCAAGCGATACATTATTAATTCAGACTTTATCAGCCGAGTGAGAAAAGAAAACATTTCCGTGTTGCGATTCAAGCCTTCCTTTTCTGCCAGCAGCAGATCAAAGCTTACTGGGATACAGTCTGGCGTGAA
Source organism: Amphiprion ocellaris (assembly GCF_022539595.1). Classification (NCBI taxonomy): domain Eukaryota; kingdom Metazoa; phylum Chordata; class Actinopteri; family Pomacentridae; genus Amphiprion; species Amphiprion ocellaris. The sequence continues at coordinate 24,217,122 of NC_072776.1, read as the reverse complement.
CGAGACCAACGCTGCCGCTGCCAACCTTAACGCCATCTTTATTCAATTTCTGCTTCATTTCACTCCACAGCATCCACAAGAAGAAAAAAAAGGATAAATCAATCTGGGTTCTTGAGGGAACAAGGGAAGAAATTCATTCAGAAGTGCCTGAAAGCTCCATTTGTTATTGACTACAAATAATGTAACACCAAGTCTTAAAGTACAGATTCTTGTATTGTTCTAATGGGAATTTCATCTCTTTCCAACAGAGCACAAAAAATATCGATAAACAGAAATTCCAGCTTTGAAACAGCAAGTACAGCTCTAACTTTTGACACATGATGAATGAAGAAATGATCTTCTCGCTATATATGGAGAAGCTCTTAAAAATGTTAGAACGTGGAGCTCGGGTCAAAGATTTTTACTCCAACTTTTTAATGCAACAGTATAAAATTTTAATACAAAATCTGAGTTTTGCAGTGATTTTACATTTAATTGGTTCTTGATTCTCTCAACCATATGTAACACATAAGCAGCCTTATCTTAATTTCAATAAAAAAGCTTCAAAATGTTAAAATTCTGATTTAAAATTGTAATTTTCTGATCATGAAGACAGTAAATATCAGCTTCCGTCTCATTTTCATGTGCAAGATTTCTCAATCATGTACAACATTGTCAATGTAATGTGCAATATTTCATTTTCATCTCATTTTTGAGGTGAAATATTTCATTTCATCTATTTTTTCAGGTGCAATATTTCATTTTCTTGTGCAAAATTTCATTTTCATATTATTTATCAGGTGCAATATTTCATTTTCATGTCATTTTTCAGGTGCAATATTTACTTTCATCAAAATTTTCAAGTGTATTGCTTCATTTTCAGATTCAATATTTCATTTTCATCTTTTTTCAGTTGCAATATTTGTATTACATGGGCAATATTCCATGTTCATGTACAAAATGGTCAATGTAATGTGCAACATTTCATTTTCAGTTCATTTTTCAGGTGAATTATTGAATTTTCATGTGCAGTAATATTTTTTAATATAATTTTCATTTGTAATATTTAATTTTTGTACCTTTTTTCAGGTACAATATTTTATTTTCATATCATTTTGAGGTGCAGTGTTCCATTATCAAGTGTGATACATTATACTACCTCAGTATATTTGCCAAGATTACTTTTTTTGTTTTATTCTAGCCTTATTTTAGCTTACTTACTTTATGTCAGAAATGTATCATGTTTATACCTTGTTGGATTTCTTCTTCTTATATTATGCAATTTTGTGTTTTTTCTGGGCAATATCTGGCACAAAAACATCCTTCAGGATTAATAAAGTTTAATATTATCTTATCTTAAACAAGTTTACAAGTCTCACTAAGCTAGAGATCGACCGATATGGGTTTTTCAGGACCAATACCGATTATTAGTAGTTAGAGGAGGCCAATAACTGATATTTGGAGCCGATATTCATTTGCAGTAGAAGTGCAAAAACTGGCGTAAAAAATTCTGAATAATGCAAACACTGAACTTCATTTAAATGCCTAAAGCATGTTTATTTAATCAAATAGAACGTAATAGCTCCAGAAGTGCATGGATTTCCTAGACTCAGAAGCATCTCTTATAAAGTTGAATAAAAGCTTAAATAAATAGCTCCCTGAAATTTTTCCATAGTAAATAAAGTAAAATTTAAATACAACTATAATGACTTATCTTTGTTTTAAGTTCAAACAAAAATACAGGGAGTTAACAAGCTCAGCAGCAACTCTTGTAACGTTAAATAAAAACTTATGTAATAGCTCCCTGATTTTTTTTCAAAGTAAATAAAGTAAAATGTCAATATAACTGAAATGACTTATCTTTGTTTTAACTTTGAACAAAAACAAAAAGTGCAGGGAGTTCTCAGGCTCAGCAGTATCTCTAGTAAAGTTAAATAAAAACTTACTTCCAGAAGTTTTATAAAGTAATGGTATATTTAAAAAAGTGAAATAAAATTTGCACAGAAATGTGAGTGTCAAATGATAAAAAAGTATAATAGTTGCTATGAGTGCATTTAAGCTCCTGACAGAACACCAACAGCCTTTAGGGCTTTAATGAGCCCACACAGTATTTAAAATGTTCCACCATTTTGTTCAGATAAATCACTTCTGAATTTTACTCTCTCATCTTCACTTTAATTTTCAGATCATAGGACCAGAAAGCTCATAGCAACGTTAGTAGTCATGAGTTGTAGAATTTTTCATGTGACTTTAACGCAAACACACACTATTCTCCACATTACATACATTTTCCCCATTGCTAATACATAGCCTGCAGAGCCTTTAGAGCCAGATTTACGAACTAATGTTATGGTAAAAGCTAATCAGCCCCCACCTTAGCATGCTCCCTAAAACAAGTGACCTTAGTTTTTTACGCGCTCTCTCATAATCACACACACATGCTTTTCTATCACGGACTGTTTCCATTTCGATATTATCAGCAGTCTTCTTCATGTAATTCACAGACATGTTGGGAGGTAATACGAGTTAGCAGAGCTGCCGCTAATGTTTACTCCGCTCTTACGCTATTCTGCTGCTCACTGTAACGTTAGCAGTAGTTGTGAGATGTAGAGCACTGGGATGTTTATTACAATTTCGGAAGAGTTTTCTCTCCGGAGCTTCTCACACGAGAAAACTTTCCTCTCTGTGGTGTGTGTGTGACGACAGCTTCTGCTTCAGAGGCTCTGCCTCTGCCACTTAATCAGAGGGCGAGGGGTGGATAGTGCTGGAGACAGAAGGCAGGAGAGGGAGAGAGGCGCAGCTGCATCTGAGCCGAAATAACCCAGTTTTAAATTGATTTCTTGATATCGGCCCATCAGATTTAAAAAATGCTGATGCCGATATACGTCAAATTTCCAAATATCGGCGCCGATAATCGGCCTGGCCGATAACCGGTCGACCTCTACACTAAACATTTGCTGTCAGCTCTTGGTATCTAAAATTCTTCCACTTTTGTTGCTCTGACACATTTCTTTCAGTGCCAAAACATAATTTCTCACTCATTAACTTAATATCAAGCCCTGAAAAGATGATAAACAAAATTATTTTAAATGAATGAATAAATAACAGACACTGTGGAATAAAGTGCCACTGTGAGTCATGTAACTAAACCGCCAAGCAACTGCGGAGGGTGGATGATGTGCTCTGACAGATGCACTGCAATTAATTCACTGTTATGAGTCATTTATGGATAGAACGGCAAGCCTGGAATGGGGTTGACTCAGTCAGCGAGAGAGCCCATGAAAAGCAGGAAGAATCTGCTCGTCGAGACATTAAAAACCCCAAACAAGATACATTAAAGCTTCACAGTCAAAAGCATCCATCACAAAATACGAGCTCCAGAGTGCATATTCTGCATGAATCCACTCAGCAGTGCTTACAGATGCTTCTGATCGAACCTAAAGTAATGCCTTTATCCATTATCTATACACCGCTTAATCCTCACTAGGGTCGCGGGGGGGGGGCTGGAGCCTATCCCAGCTAACTCGGGCGAAGGCAGGGGACACCCTAGACAGGTCGCCAGTCTGTCGCAGGGCTACATATATAGACAAACAAGCACTCACACATTCACACCTACGGGCAATTTAGAGTAATCAATTAACCTCAGCATATTTTTGGACTGTGGGAGGAAGCCGGAGTACCCGGAGAAAACCCACGCATGCACAGGGAGAACATGTAAACTCCATGCAGAAAGATCCCGGGAAAGCTGGGACGCGAACCAGGGATCTTCTCGCTGCAAGGCGAAAGTGCTAACCACTACGCCACTGTGCAGCCCTAATGCCTTTATCGTTCGCCAAAAAAAACTCCCCTTTCACTCTTGTCAGTTTTACACTTCTTTTGATTTTTTTTCTGCATAGCTTTGGGTTTACAGTGGGCTTTGAAATTGTCCACCTGTAGTGCATTTGAAAAGAGAAAAAACCCGAACAGAGATGACACCGGAGGAAGAGGAGGACGGCTCGGGGTGGCTTAAGTCTTTTTAGTCTTCATCACATTCCTGTGCCAGCAAGCTGTCTGGGAGTCCCTGGAGGCTACAGCCACCACACTAGATCACAGGGAGTATAAGAAACACACAAACTCACAGCAGAGGAGCCTCCTGTCCGCCGCCCTCACTATCAAATGGCTGTTGTCAGCAGATGCAGGGCCACTACACTGGATCCAGGCCAGGTCTTCTCATTTCACAATATTTTACAGCAGCCGAGGTCATTCTGCCGCATCTGAGAGCTAAGCTGCCTCAGTCATCACAAAGTCGCCATTATGGTTTTTAATAATGAACCAGAACTACAATGCAGACAAATTATGAAGCCGTACCTGCTCGTCAAGGTACTAGTACTTTTCATTTTTAAAGGTGGCCTTCCTTCACTTTTTCTGCAAGCTGAGCATGATACTAGTGATTTGAGTCTATGTTTCAAGCTAAAAGGATATCTGCTACTAGACTGCACATTTGTTAGCAATCAGCAACTACTTTTGAACAGTACCAAAGCTAACATGGGATATGTTGTTGAAAGTTAAATAAAATTATTGTTGTTGTAGCATTTCAAAATTTAATACCTATTATTTCATACAAACAGTGACAGAAAACCAGAAAATATCACATTGGTGCACTTAAAGTGACAACGCAGCATGCTACTCTAAAAAAAATAGCTTGTCCATTTTAATCTCAGTCTATTTGACAAAAGTGCCGTAAACCTCAAATTTTTTCCAATGTCCAGTAGGGGGCAACTCCACTGGCTGCAAAAGAGGTCCGACTGTACAGAAGTCAATGACCAAAGGGTCCAACTTCTCACTTGGTTTGTTACGTCAGCTAACATTTTAATAGTAAGTTTGTGGTATATATCATAAGTTTCAATTCTCCTTTAATAAAACATGTTGTTGATTTTGGTAAATTGTGGCCCCATTTAGAGTAAAATACACACTAAAGTAAGGTGTGCTCTAGGTTGTGCCTACTTTGGGATTGACAAATGGCTACTGTTTTTAGTCAGAGTCACTTTTTGTTCGTCACATCCCATTTCATAAGATGAAGATGGCCAAATTTGAGAATTCAAAACACTAGTCCACATTGCAAGAGTTACGTCACAGTCACTACATCTATGATTTATATACAGTCAATGGAAGCAGCATACAGTGAGCAGAAAAGCTAGGGTTCTGTCATACAGATTCCTGTGGTACAGAATAGCTAAAGAAGTGGACTGATAAGAGTTTCTGGACCATTATTGAAGTCCATTGTGAATCAAAGCTCATTACCTACCTGAGCTTCTTCAGCAAGCTGAAATCATGATACTGGTGATTTCAGTAAAGTAAACGGGTATCTGATGGTGGACTGCACAGCTGTTAGCATTCAACAACTATTTTTCATGAGGTTTTAACAGCACTGAGGCTAACATGGGATATGTTGTTGTTGCAGTGAAATGCATTGTTGCACCTGTTCCAGAAACAATAAGAATAAAGAATATAAAGACACACTATCTCTATATATATACACACACACACACACACACACACACACACACACACACACACACACACACACACATATACATATATACACATATATGTGTATATATATATATATATATATATACATATATATATGTGTGTGTGTGTATATACATATATATAGATATACATATAGATAGATAGATAGATAGAAGTAATAAAAATAAATATAAATAATAGTGTCAAATAGTGCAAAATAACATATATACAAGGCGAAGTGTAAACAGTATAGTGGGTAGGATTTGCAGATTGTCTACTGAGTCTTCTGTTTCAGGTTCAGCAGGCGGACAGCCTGTGGAAAGAAGCTCCTCCTCATCCTCTCTGTGTTTGCCTTCAGGCAGCAGCAACACCGCCATGACAGCAGCAGAGAAAACAGTCTGTGGCTGGGGCAGGTGGGCTCACTGTCAATCTTCCTGGCCTTTAACCTGCAAGCGTTTCTTGCAAATGTCCTGTAGGTTGGGGAGGGTGGTTCTGATGGTGTGCTTAGCCGAGCGGACTACCCTCTTCAGGGCCAAGAAGTTCTGCTGGGTGCTGCTGCTCATCCAGGTGGTGATACTTCCAGCCAAAACATTCTCAATGGTGCAGGTGTAGAAGTTCCTGAGCACCTTGAGAGGGAGCTTGAAGTCCCTCAGGCGGTAGTGGTAGAGACGCTGTCGAGCTTTCTTCACCAGGGTGTTGATGTGACAGGACCACATCACGTCCTGCGTGATGTTAACACCCAGGTCCTTGAAGCTCTCCACTCTCTCCACCTCTGTCCCGCTGATCCTGAGTGGATGGTATGCCCTCTGCTGCTTCTTGCTGTAGTCCACAATCAGCTCCTTGGTCTTGCTGATGTTCAGGAGGAGGCTGTTGTCTCTGTACCAGTCCTCCAGGTGGGTGATCTCCATCTCGTTGTTGGAGATCAGACCCACGAGAAAACCAGAAAATATCATGTTGGGATTCTTAAGGTAAAAACAAAAAACACAGCATGTGGAGTTCCTCTGATAAAAGGATCTCATCCATGCAATTCTTGTTTTTTGTTCTTATTTTATATTATTTTAATTTTTTCTTGTGTTACTGCTTATATAAACAGGCTCAAAGAATAACTGTTAGGGAGTAGGATTTAATGTAAAACTTACACACGTTTGTCAGAAAAAAATGTGAAAAATGAAATAGAAAAAGTTAAAATTATACCAACTAAACAACATTTTTGACATACTGCATAGCTCTGTTCAATACAGAGTGTTGTAAAGTAACTTTTCATTTACTCAATTACTTTATTTAAGTAGAATTATGTTGGGTTTGTACTTGACTATTTCTATTTTCTGCAACTTTATATTTACTTGCTTTATACTTTATACTATTCTGGAAATATTGAATGTTTTACTAAGTTACGTTTATTTGATAACTCTTTGTACTATTTATTGCACATATTTGCAATCAATAAAGACATTATGATACTATGTATGTAATACTATTGGAAAGCCCCACAGTGATGCCTTCATGTTAGATTCAGATAAAACGTTATTGATCCCCAGAGTGACATTTAGAACTAATAGTCATAAAAATCTGCTTCACCAGTTGCAACATTAAAGTGACAAAACACATTAACGCATCAATAATTATGACACTATGATATAATAACAATATTTTGAAATCAGCCAATCAGTAGAATAAAAACCTTTACTGTTGGTACCTTAAGTATATTTTCAATGCTAATACTTTTGTACTTTTACTGAAGTAGAAATGTGGAACTTGATTTGTTGTAGTATTTCGGCATTGTGGTATTTTACTATTATTTAAGTACAGTAATTTAACCTTGAAATAGGTGATGTACACATAAATGTACTAAAGCATACATATTCACGTGTAGGATCCACCAGCCATTATCAACAGTGAAACAGAACCAGGACAGGGTTTTGTTTATTCCCCCACCTATAGCTCGGGAGTCCTAACACCCCTGCAGCCACAGGATGGAGACGGGCTCCCCTTTTGATCAGTGGAGCAAGAGGGACACCAGGACACCACGCCAGATGTGGGACATGTCTGGCACGAGGGCGCAAAGCACTGAGTCAGCAGGAAGCGAGCACGACATCAGACTTTAAAGGATTCCTCTATACAGACTCCCAGGATGCGTATTGGGCTTGTCTCCAACCAAAAGACTGGGTTAGACCCCCAGTCACTACCTGGCCTCCAAGGAACCAAATTGCTACCAATCAACATTCTGACTGATTTCTGAGCCATTGAAGGGGGGTAGCTCAGAAACCTGGAGAACAACTTCAAAGACATTCCATTCACTGACAAAGGAACTCTAGACTCACATCAGAACTAACAAAGACAATCATCCCACAATTCTGGACTCAACTCCTTTATATGTACATTCATGTCACAGAACAAATGAACTTTTCAATAACTTATCTGTCAATCTACATTAAGTCTTGCCTTTAATCTTTTAATTCATTGGATTGGTATCAATATGATAATTCGTAGCATGTCTGCCATCTACATAATCATATTTGTTATCATTCTGATCCACTCTTGGTCAGTAATGCACCTAGATAAATCATGCTCACCAAATTTCTATATTTTTGGAGTTATAGATACCACAAAATTATCTTCACATGTAATTATGCAAGGGACATCTGGACTTTAGCCCTCCCCAACAGAGGTTGGTCCAGATGCCTCCCTCCCTTAATGAGATGCAAGAATCCGTTTTAAAAGACCATGCCTGAAAGCACCACTTTGAGTTCTCCTGACTGTTGAAGTCTACTTGCTATCCATCACTCCGAGACTCCACTCTGTCCCCCACTGTTCCAACCTGCTTCCACAGGCCAACCGGACCACCTGCACAAGCGTCTCTGTCTTCGTCGTCATCCTCCTCACGGACATACAAGTACCTTCCAATCACTGAACACTTGGTGCCTTATTCTAAATCCTTATAATTCCTAAAACCATTAATTTGGCAAACTTTCAGATTGGCATTCCCAAAAATTTACGGCTGCTTTCAGGTGTGGTCTCCTAACTCCTTCCTCCTGGAGCTCCATATTACAATGTAATATTCCCAATATTGCATCGGAATATTGTGCTCTCTTCCAGAGAGCATTGGTCCCTAACTTGTATTTGATTCCAGCTACCGAAATTCTACTCAACCTTATTGAGCTAAAATAATTCCCTTGATTACTTTATGAGGTTTTTCTTGTCTGCAGCAAGAGATGTTTCAGATGCTGCATTATTATATTTAGCCTAACTCAGATATTTCACTGGCCAAAAACCAGTTAAACTATTTAGTAATTCTGCACAAAGTAATCTTAACCCCATTTACCGTAACTTTCATAATTTGGTGGAGAAAACAAATGTAAACCTTACAAACACATTAAGAAATCCTACAATGAAAACACGTCCAGAGAAATATAAGGACGAAGTAGAGGAATCTACAACAACTTTGAAACTTCTACAAAGTTTCAAAGTGCTCGTGACTCATCATCATGAGGCCAAAATTAAACCAATTAATGAAAATTCTAAAATAACGTACTAAAAATAACCAACAAACTTGGTAGCTTTTTCTGTTTTTTGACATATCTATTAAATGTCTTTGTTACCTACTGAAACCCACTCTGTTTGGAAATGCTGGGTTTATTCTTGCAACAGGTGGAGTGATGCTGTCAACGGTACCTTCCCTGAGAACCTTCTCTGAAATTCTCATAAAACCACCAACACTATACATGGCCGTATGAGTTCTTTAAAAAAAGCGAGTTGCTGTGTAAACAGAATGCTCCAATATAATAGCTGTCATATTGTGTCTGCATCACCTGCAGAGCAGCGCGACCGCATGGAAATTACAAGACAAAACAAACAGTTAAAATGTCAGACTCCTCAGATCTTACAGAGATCCAGGATTCCAAACACATTACCTGCTGGAAGGTTGTGAAAATCCCTTTGAGTGAGACTAAAATGAAACTAATACAAGGCAAGCAACTCATGAAAGAACAAAGAATTGGAGACTCACCGGGAGCTTGCTGCTAATACAAAGCTCTCGCAGAAAAATGCAGCCGCAGCAAAACACTCACTTACATCACCTGCACTTTAGTTCTTTGTTAATACCAAATCACAACAAGGAAGAAAGACACAGTCGGAGAGAAGGGGAGAAAACTAAAGGGACAGACAGAGGACATCTTAAGTTAAATGCTGTCTAACCGCTACAAATTGGCTATCACCCCCAGACCAACAGGGCCGTGTTTTATGTCTTTGTTATCCTTCTCGTTGCAGCACATTAGCAACCTTCTGTCATTTGCGCAGCCTTACTGAATAGGAGCACGTCTTCAGCAAAGTCAAAGACGCGTGGGCAGGACCACCATCGCTGCTGGTTTGTAAATCGCTGAGGGCATCTGGGCATTGTGCCAGCAGGGGCATGATGTTGAAGCAGCAGGGGGCATCCAGGGTAGCGGGAGCATACTACTGGGCTCAGAACTAAAGCTAAGAGGAACAAGTTTCCAATCCCACTTTAACTTGCAAATCCTCAAGTATAATGTACACCGATCAGTCACAACATTAAAACCACTGACAGGTGAAGCAAATGACATTGATCATATTGGTACTATTTGGTGTTCTGCTGGAAAACCTTGGATTTTGGCATCCGTGTTGATGAGACTTAGGCACCCAAATAAACGTTGTCCCAGAACAAGAACACTTCCCCGTGTAAATGGAAATCCCAAATGTCACTGGCCTACACCCACGGGAACATGCACCACATCGCAAAAACATCAAACACATCTTGAGGGACATAACAATCGCCCAAGATGTTGATTTGACCTCCAAACTTCCAAGACCGCATTCTGATCAACATCAACAGGATGCAGTGGAACAAGTCTGATTCACAGACGCCCCACTGCACAACCCAGAGTACCCAAAGGATCCACTGCCAACATCCTGGTGCCAGACCTCATAGGACACCCTGAGAGGTCCTCTTGTCCCAATGGTTCAGAGCATTTTTGACTACATAAGGGAGACCAACACAATATTAGGCAGGTGGTCATAATGTTTTGCCTGATTGGTGTATACACTGTATACAAGGGTACTTCAAATAGTTATCTGCCTCACAACAAAACATCATAGGAAAAAGATTGTTCTTGCATTGTTTTTCAGCATTGTCTTCTTTAACTTCAATGCACTGATGTTCAAGATTCAGGTCAACGTGACATCTTGAGCCTCAAAATTGGAAAATTCAGGTTGTCTTCCTTTAAAATTAAGCTGCAGCAATACTCATTTGAGAGGAATCAGATCATTTTAATTGCATCTAACTTAAAACAGTGGCATTAAAATTGCTTGCTAACTTAATTTCAGTAAACCTAACTCCATTGCATATTACGAATTTAAGCAATATTTAAGCAATGATATATTTGCACATTCTAATGGAAGCAAAAGCCAGACTTACATCTGAGACATTTTAAGGAATTATTTTTAAGGGTTCAATTGGTGACCAGAGAGGAGCTTTATCATTTTTTGTTATTTAATCCTACTATCATTGTCATACGTCACTCTGACTGGCACAGCTATTCCAGAGCTATGAGACCAGTATCTGCTAATCATCACAACTTCAATATTGCATTTTGCGAGGCTGCATATAGAAAGTCTGCTTGGAGACCCCGAAAAGCTTCTGTGCCCCAGACACAGCTACAATCCGGTCCATAGTCTTACAACCTCCAACACTCTAAGATGCCACGCCTGCAACCTAGAAGTTGTCTGAGAGAGAAGTATTTCTCTTCTGTTGTCTTCTCGCTGTTCCCTGAGGGCATCATAATTCACTGGAGTCAAAATGAGAAGTGAAACCACAGCGCTGCAGAAAATGAGAGAGCAGCGTGTGTCTAAATAACCCACAGGCCCGTCTGACCTCGACATAATTGCAAGTGCTGTTGCAATGAAATGACTTAAGTATTCAGTCGTCCACCTCCATAATCCAGTCAGGTGTTGGTGAACGGACCAAACCGCTGTAGTGTAATCAAGAAAAGAAAGCCTGGTGGGTTAGATGTAAATTGGATTTAGTTCTGCTGAGAGGAGGTGAAGAAATAAGGTCGTATCTGTGGACGCTGAAGCAGTTCAAGAGACTACAAGGACATACTAGAATGAGAAGGGACAAACAGGGCATCAGGAATATATTCATACCTGAATATTGACCTAAATACAAAACAACTCCCCTATGGTACTGTTTTTGCAAGAAAACAAATCTTTTCTTCTTCTGAAGGATAAAAAACCTATTAAAGCTGCTCTAATCAATATTGCTTACTCTAATTACATTGACATTCGATGTATTTTGTGTATGCTTTGCCTGTTTTCGTCTTGGTGAATAATTCCTCAGTTCAGTCTCAGATATAAAACACATCTCTTCTTCTTATTTTCTGAGGAATTACACAGAAACTGTGAAATCTGGATGACAAATCCACATGCTTGTAAGTTATTGTCTGAGCTTTTTTTTTTTTGCACCCTCTTTCGAGCAGGATGCTGAAAACAACACATGTAATTAAAAAAAAGGCTTTCATAAACATATTTATGAATGACACACATTATACAAACGACTTCTGAACATTAATTTAATACAATAGTTCCCAGTGTACCGTGTCTGTTGAACTGTCTGTTCAACAATAAATCTGCCTTTTAGAGAGACAGCATACATTCAAGCCACCATTGGGACCTCAGCCATAGTTTAAAAAAGGGCTTCACTAAAGCCGCTCGTGGTGGGTGATGAATGGGGCTGCTGGCCAAGACTAGCAAGAGTAATCTGCTGTGGCCAGGACCAAATGTTTACTCTACCATCAAACTTCCAGCAGCTGATTTACACATAGCTAGAAACTTGTCCCCTTGCTTCCTGCTGAAATGTACCTGTGGTCCCTTCACATTTTGTAAACAGACATGTGAAAACAGCTCCCATTTATTCCACCGAGGTGAGGTGAAGAAGCCAGATGAGGTCAGGAAAAATGGTAAGGTAATGTTACCTCCTGTAGTTGGACTGAATACACAAAAAAAATGCCTGGAGATCATTTATCATATCTTTACAAAGTCCTTACACTCAGGATTGCGTAGTTTGTGCACTGGGAACACCTCTACGCTGCTATCGATATATGACGGCAGGGGCAGGGGTTCGGATCATGAGAGTAGAAAAGTGTTTGGACAGGGGTTACAGATGTAGAGGTGAGGGAAAAGGAGGAAGAAAAAGCTCCTTTCTTCCCCCCTGAGCTTTAACCGCAGTACACGGCGCTCACCCACTGTGCAGTATGGTAACCCGACAGAGGCTCCTTTCAGCTGGAGGAGTGGTGGAGCGATGCAGCGATGTGTGAAAACCCACCCAGAGACCGAGATCCTCAAAGGCAGCTTTAATGGACCTTGAGATCCAGGTTGGGTGGACATGAAAGGGGAAGAATGCTTTCAGGTTGCTTGTTTATACAAGAATAAAGTGCATTTGTGTGTGCGGTATCCAAATAATGCAATAGGTGGTTTATAAGGCCCACAATACACTCCTGCCATCCTCATTAAATATCCAGACACAGTGTTTCAAAAGTGTTTTTGGGGAATAGTGGAATGAGGTTGGCTGCTTATCTCTATCATGCAGACGTTTGGCCCTGCGGTCTTCCATCACTTCCCTTCCTTGTTAACAGGCTGCATGGTAGCCGAAGTGCCACGTGACTCTCAACAGTTGACTACTTCCCCCCTCCAGTGCCACCTGGGAAAAGGCCACTTGCTTGATGTTTGAGAACGAAACATTTCTTTTATTCCTTCGTCCATTAATCAGCAGCACGGAGGGTTTGATTTTTTTAGCGCGACACACAGGTGAATCTAATTTCCTTCTTGCTTAATCCAACATTTGAATTGATTTTCATCCACCACATCAAAAAAAATAATAGATTTTTGGACTATAAATAATTCACGTGATTGTGATTAAACTTACGGTCCATAAGATGAGGTGTTGGGGCATGATGGTGCCTCCTAATGCTCTCTGAGATTGACTGTCTCCGTTTCTGCCAGGACATTAATCACTGTCACACTCTTCTCTTTCTCTGTCTTGAAACAGACCCTCCTGCCCCTGCCGAGAGCCACTTCCATCACCATAGTAACCACAGCCGACCGCAAAAACCAAACTCAGCGGTGCCGGAGAGGTAGTGGGGCACGAAAAATGTGTTTACGATTTGAACACTTGAAGCTTGAGGGGGCAAAACTTAGACACATCACACTTTCTGTTCCAGTTTGTTCACTTACTTGTCAGGCTGGCAAAAGACAGAGCAACCTTTGTACGGAGCACTGCAGCCGATCCTCGTGTCAAACATCAAACGAGGACAAGAGGGTCATACTCCAAAGGCTCAAGCACTTTACTGTTATGCTCATTTCAGGGACATGTGGGCACACATGTTCTCCACGTTCAGGTCCTAATGAGCTCTTAATTACAACTACTTTTGCAGCTCCAGAACTGAGCCTACAGCTCTCATGCAACATGAATCACAAACCAGCTGCTGCAGTCGAGGAAAGGGAAAAATCCCAGCGTGTCTGTTGGCTTAAGACCAAGACATTTCTGGCAACAGCAAAACAAAAAGGTCAAAAGGCGCAGCGGAATCATTCTTCCTGAACAGGTTAAGCTGGAGTGCAGCTAGGTGCTCGTTGCTACAGGTCAAATCGAAAGAAAAAAATAACTGCCAATGAATGACAACGTTTTGACATCGAAGTAGACCTATAGCTATCACATTTCAATCTAGAAACCATGCTGCATCTTGGGCAACAACAAAGTCTATATGCTGATTATCCAGGGTGAAAATTAACAGCAGGCTTTGATTATTTTGGATTGAGAAGAATGAACAACATAGCAGTGAACATCAGGTAATGAAAGGCTGTTCAGATTTCAGTGAGGCACCCTAGGAGTACGTGTTTATCCAACATACACGCTTTGTGTTGTCAGGTCAGGCCAGTAATAATGCATGCGGCATAAGTCATTTAGAGGCTCTGGGATTCTAACAGGGAAAGATGAACTTGTCACAGAAAAGGAAATTAGACAAAACAGAGGGTCAACGTAATGACAAAGAAGCCAAAAAGTATAAAAGCAGCACAAGGTTTGTGTGTGTATTGCAGTGTATTTGGTCCTCCAGGTGTTCTGGACTTTTCAATATTGTGTTATCTTTTATTTAAAAGGTTGTTTCTGATGCTCAGCAGTTTACTGTAGGGCGACATCTATGGTAAATGGGAAGGCAGTCATCCACTATGAAGTGAATAATACATTTTGTAGTGGTTTGAGTTCTCAGCTGTAAATAGTATCTACTATATTAAAAGCTTTAACATTTAAACTACCTGCCTAATACTGTGTGGGTTGCCCTTGGACCAGCAAACCAGCTTTGATCTGTCAGGCCATGAATACATGAGCTCTGGGGATGTCCTTTGGTGTCTGGTACCGGGACTTTAGCAATAGATTCTTTGTGTTCTGTGGGTTGCAGGATGGTGTTGTGGATCTGCTCTACCATATAGATACACAATTGGATTAGTACGTGGAATGTCAGACTTAACAGATGTAATATTGTCTTCTCATTTCAGGCGACTTTGCCCTTCCCTTCCACTATCTGTGTGTTACCATTTTCTTCCCCACAGGAGACCACTACATCAACCTCCGTGCAGCAAGCTATCACACTCAAAATTTCAAGTTTTGCAAAAGGATTTGGATCAGTCAGGCAGTCCTGGTTGTTCTTTTTCAATGGGTTATCCATTTTAATGACAGCACTCCCTTCCCTGAGTTTAAATGTGCCACCAAAACAATTCCACCTGTCACTACTTTGAGATAATGCCAAAGCTGCATCCGTTGCTTACCTCTGCTCATGAGTGTGGTAAGTTTAAAGAAATACAAAATGGCTCAAACGTTATTCCCCCTATAGCACAATGATACTGCAGTGCAGCCAGACCAGTATGTTCTACAGAATGGGCTGTCAAAACAAGACTCTTCTGGGAAGCTTGAAAGTTGGTTTAACACCTTAGCCTATTTGTCATGTTCCTTGAACCATTCCTGAGCAGATTTTTGGTTGCACTGGGAAGCTGCAGCTGCTAAGGAGTGTCATTTCCATGTAGAGGTGTGTGCTTCGTCTACAAAGTCCACACGAATGCCAAGATTATGGCATATGGCAGATTATGGCACTGTAAGCATGTGATCGATGTGACACATTTCCCCTGGTTTCAGTGTTTTGGCTGGTTGGTTTATGGTGCACTGCAAAATCATCATGAGGCAGGCTAAACTGTCTGCAGATGCCGTACTACCCAACAATCAATGTAAACCATCATGCATTATTACCTGTCTCTCTGTAGTCAGAAAAAGTAGAAGAAGAAGGCCGGTTGCTAATGTTACCTGTTTGATGGTCATGGTCAGCACAATACTCCTCATATGTCTAAACTGTGCAGTGGTTCATCTCCTCCTCTGCCTGAGCAGCAGGATTTCAAGCACTCTGTCATTAAAGCACTCATATATAGAAAACAAGTATATAATGGCATAGTTACCAGTGCAGTCCCCTTCGTGCTTGTGTAGGTGGACATATTACAGCCAAAGCATGTTTTATATACAGTTACATGTGCTCAGATTTATCACAATGTTGTGATGAGGTATGTCAATTACAACATCCAAAAATAACAACACTGTGGTGTCCATGGCTTCAAATATGGTGCAGATGTTGGCGTTTGTTTTTAATAATTACCCGGCACATAATTACGTAGCACCATCCAAATAGTGTCTGAAATGTATCAACACCTGTCTGCATTTTTTCTATGTAAGAAACAGCATATAGTGAGTAAGTGAGCGGACAATTCGAATGGCTTGTGTCCGAAGGAAATTGCACTCAAAGTCCGCAGAGAATAGTTTCCTTTTGGTGAAGTTCTGTCCTGCTAAAGTTCTTATTACTGCCTTTTCCACTATGGGAACTTAGAGAACTGAACTCATATTTATTGCCCTGGGTCCTGCCATTGTTTCCACTGTTTTCAACCTGCTTTGGAGAAAAGTTCAGGAGGTTGTAGTGAAAGTTTCAGATAATTGTTGAGGAAGGCAGTTGGTGCTTGCAAGGATGTCACTAGTGATTCTTAACTTCAACCACCCTTTTCAATTCTTTTCAACCAGCAAGTGATTTTTATATTATACTATTGAAAAAAGCACACTTTGGATGCCTAACAATGACGATACATGTCCCACATTTCCTGTCAGGTTTCCAATTGATGCTATGGCAACACTGGGGCTGTGGGTAACAGCGAAAGTGGAGACCAGCTGCCTGCTTTTTGCAAACTGTGGATTTCCCAGCCATTACTACAAATACACACAAAAAAAAAACAAAGTAGACACACATATGCACGGGTGCACAAACATGGAAATTCAAGCAAACAACCAGGCGTATTTGCAAACATCAGATTGCTGACTGGCAGAGATGCATGTGCTGTGCTCTCTCTAATGAGCCAGTTTTACGACCTATGAAAGGCAGTTAATCAAAGTCTCATACTGGAAACAAACCAGTGCTAATAAAACTTTAGGTAAATGTAACCAGTATAAGAAGAATAAGAAAATAGAAAGCAGTGTTTCCTCTAGGATTTTTTTCAGCAGCGGCGGCAGGTTCTCTGGGGAGCTGTGACGCGTAAACAAATGACACTTGACTGCAGATTTTACTTTAACAACCTATTTATTGAACGCCCAGTTGAAAATGGCTTTCAAAGGCTGAATGTAAAAATAAATACTTCAACAAGCTCATCTGAAAATGCAGTCAGCAGTTACATCATGGCATAGATATTATCTTAATGCTATCAATACTGAGTTGGCACCGGGCCCAATTAACTGAAGCTACCGATATGCTACTAGGGCTGGCCCGAGTAGAAGTTTCTGGGCTCCGGATATTCGGGCCCTATTAATGACGAGTATCCGAATATTCGGTTCACTCTGTAACATCCAACGGGGGTGGGGGGACGGAGGAAGCGAATATTTGGTTTGGTCCATAAAGTCAGAGGCGGTGAGCTCACGGAGGAAGGAGCCAATTTTTCGGCTCAGTTCATAATGTCACTCGGGGGATTGGGGGGGCAATATTAGGATCGGTTCCTATAGTAACGTCTGACGGGGGGGACGACGAATATTCGGATATTCGGGTCCAGCCCTATATGCTACGTAACGTTTACTGGCTATCAATATTTAGAGAATGTCTGTTTAACTTGTAAAATCTATTCCGAGTTATCTTAAGCTAATAACTTTTCTCCAGTAAGTCGCTGCCCTCTTTTCCCGGACAACACTCCTCTGACTCTCTGACCTGCTGCCTGGGTGCTTGACGTGACGTCACTTTGAAGGCCGTGCTCTCGCAACATGAACGTCGTATTAACCCAACATATCAAAGAGTAGAGACTGAGCAAGATAGTTATCTGTAGTTTACCTTAGTACTCGCAAGAACCCGACACGGCGCAGAACTCTGCTGTGATGGTCGAGACATACAGCGGTGGTGGATTTGCAACAATCACAAAAAAAAAAAACAAAAAGAAATTTGAAAGAGCAGAGGCTAGGATTTAGGAATGGCGGGCCGCCGCTGCTGAATGACTGTAGAGGAAGCGCTGGATAGGTAATAGGAAACGGGACCAGAATCAGAAGATGTAAAGGTACGGCAGGAGCCCAGATGATGAATAACTATAGTGAAATATGAGACAGACAATGCAACTAGAAAACACAGTTTGTATTGAAATAAAAAAAATAAAATTTGCAGCTGCTTCTAGTACAAAATCCCCCTTTACAGAAAACACAAATAATAAAGTAGATCACGTCCAATCTTAGTTTTATTCCTTTGTCCTCAGTCCAAATAGTTCAATTGTTTGTTCAGATGGGTTGTATGACACACACCCACAACACGGTTCAATCCTACTGCACGTCGTGCCTGTAGGTAGGTTCTTTTGGGCAGTGGCTCGCCATCCATTAATGGAGTTCTTCAAAGTTCTTCTAGTAATCCTCAGCAGACTGTAGGAGACTTCAGTTCTCACACTAGTGCAATCTGGTATTTGAATCCAACTCAAAAACCTGACCTATGGGCAAGGTCAGAATTCAATTACATTTGTGTCTGAACAAAGTAACTGTAAATCATCACTCATCTCATTTCTCAAGTTATCAAACATAGTACTATTTCACACTCTCAATTAAAAAAATATCATGACCAGTTTTAACTAGTTTTCCAACTTAAAGGTTGACATACTGAACTTACACACTTCAGGAAAATTAATTAACCTTGTGCAACAATACTCAACACACAAACACACAATGGTAATTGTTCACCTTAAAATATGAACTGATAAAACATGAATACACTGCGTTTCATCTTCTTTTAACTACCAAACGAACACGTGTCAGATTGCTAACATGTTTAGCACAAGTGAATGTAACTTACAATGGTAAAAATTAGCATAGTGGCTAGCGCGATTATATGCCGATTTCAACTCACCGAAGCAAAGTGTCAGACAGTAACTGAAGAAACAGCCTCCCCCGGCTCTTATGTTTCACTCTGGAACATGGATATTTGGTCTTCTTATTCTTAACTTCTGTACCAACATGAACAGTGTATCTCTCCCTCGGTTGTGACTCCCCCTCTTGCCGCATGCTGGGATTTTTTTTGAGTGCAATAGTACTTTATTTCAGAGCAACCAAACAATCTAATTGGCTGATGTGAAGTACATTCACATCAACAATTGGTTGTGTACTCAGGTTTTTATTCAACACACACACTCCTGGCAAATCAAATTTACCATATATTTTAATGCAATTTTAACTTCACTGTACATAGTTATAACTATTTAAAGATTTTAACTATTTTTGTATATAATAACTATTTATTTATTTTTGCTAGAGTTTCAAGTGTCAGATTTTATCCACTCGAGTTTATTGCTTTTTCTAGTAGTCTACTGTGGGCTACATAAACACATCAGAAACGCTGATCTGCTGCAGCTAATGGCCTCCAAACACACTGGCGCTGTTGCCGCTGAATCACGACAGCCTGTTACAAAGGTTGGAAACCTCAACACAATAGGTAAACTCATAAAAAAGATATTGTAAAGCCATGCCATTTCCTTTCACTGTGTCAATAGGTAGTGAGATAAACATCCCAAGAGTTACCAGTGTCTCCTAATCCAAGCCTTGTTTGGGGAGCTTACTGCAAACCTATTACTTCACTGAGCACAGACTCAAGAAAGGAGTTTAGCTCTCACCGTGTGACTCCATTTGGAAGAGATATAACCATTTTAAAGGGTATGCTGGAGTAAAAAAAAAAAAGGAGCCTTATTCCATAAGGAGAGTTTCTAAAAGCAGCTCACAATGGGTCTTTCAAAGTAAAATACCTGAAGCCCAGAGATCCTTGAGAGGAATGCTGTGGCTTCAAAGCAAAACTAAGAGTTTGATGTAGCCACTTAACAGCACCTGCACACTTTACACAGTCAAGTATAGTTTGTATAGACTATTATCAGGTGAATTCCACATTTGTAGTGTATATGATTGAAGCAAAGCATACAATTATGTTAAAATAGGGCTTCTGTTACCCCAAACATGATTAAATTTTCTGATTTGTCCCATCAAACTATTTATTGGTGAAGGAATGTGCACAGTTTATATATTAGCTACCCATATATTCCATTATAAACATATTAATTTTTCCTCTATATTTCTATATGATGAGGTGACAGACTAGAAGCCTGAATAAATGAGTGGAGAAACTGAAAACATGAGGGCTCACAGAAACTATATCAATCATACCTGTGCTTTTGCCATCACAGATCTCGTTTTGACTATACACCTACAGAAAAATTTTGCTGCAACTTTTCAGACAGCGCTCTTCACATAAAAACCAAATGAGGGAATATGTTTTTTTATAAAATACTGATGTTCATCCCTCCAGTACAGCCAAGACTCAGAAAATATGTTGCAGGGATTATTATAGCTTTACATTACACAATTTGGAGATCCTTTAAATTTTTGTTGATTTGATGTAACAAGAGTTTTGAGGATTTGGGATTATATCGCTACTTCAAAACTACTTTTTCTGCTTTGTACTTAAAGACTTATTATGTTAATTAAAACCACTTCTTTGTGTCTTAAGGGAAATGTACTCAGATAAAATAAATCATCGTAGACCGATTTGTTGTAAAAAAGTAAGCAGGTTTTCCTTACTGAATGAAAGATAAGAATAAAGGATGCGTGATTTGTGATTTCTGATATGAGCTATTTAAATATAGTTGACTTAACTGTTGGTGAAGACACAAAGACCTGGACATTGACCTAATCTTTAAGAATTTCTGAATTGCTATAACAACATCACTCTTTCTTCTCCTTTGAGAAACACAAGAGGTTCAAAGTAAACTTGAGTGTGAAATGATTTGAATGAATCACCAGTTCTGCTACTATAATAAACTAGTTCAGTCTTTATTACCAAAGAAACCACTTATTAGAACAGTTTTTCCATATTACAACATCTGAGTCTCAGGATACTGGTTTTATATTGTCACAAAGCTCAGCTGTATTTTTTACTATATAATTTAATAAATTAGATTAAGAATCGCAAAATAATCTCTCATGAGAATTTATGGAAAATGTACCCCAGATCTCTTTCATAAAAGACCTCTCCAATGCCTTTAGAGCAAAACCAGACAACCTGAGAGTCCATCCAGCTCACAGAGCCAGCGGTTCACAGTGATATTAAAGCAGTCGAATGGGAACAATGTTCCCACCTTCCTCACAATGGGCTCAACACCCATCTTCCAACCCAGTCCTCCGGGTCACATCAAGCCTTGAATAAGCTCCCTTCCTAAAGCTTCTGGGGGTCTCAGCCATGCATTCACAGCATCAATGGAAATAGTGTTCCTCCCCCCTACAATGGCCAAATCAACTGTGGGAGTACTTTCTCCTCCTCTCGCTCCCCTTTTATTCTCGCCCTGCTCAGACCTTGCCGGGGCTGAACAGAGGAGGGATGGGAAAGAAAAGGCACATGCCTTCACGTCCGCTTTGCATGCACACAAAGAAAAAAATCAAATTGCTCAGACATGCACGCATGCGCACATGCATGTATGAGCGCATGCTTGCACACAGCACACACACACTCTCACACACCTCCATCCAGTAGCGAGAGGGATAACAATGGGAATGTGTGAAAAGACACAAATCACTGAATAGTTTCACGTTGTAAAGAAAGCACCTCCAGTTTAAAAGCCGTCCTCCAAATTAGGAACACTGTCTCCTCTCAGGATGATTTTCAAGCAGGTGCAAGTTTAGGAATTAGCAGAGCTGCCACAAATCATTATTTTTATTAAAGATGAATCTTTTGCCTGCTTGTTTTTTGTTAAATGATTAATTGCCCAGTCTGTACAACATCAGAAAATAGTCAAGACTTTCCATGACAAGTTCTTAGTGACCAAATTGGCATCTTCAGATTGCAAAATCCAACTATGAATCCAACAATATTAAATTTCCGACTCAGAAATTATTTGCAAAACCTCACACGATCAACAAATTGCTTAATCAAATCAGCATTTTATGGCTAAATAAATCCTCTTGAGCTCAATTTTCTTGACACTCTGCTTGCTATTTTCCATTCTTCTGTAAAGATACAGCAACAACAACACGGGGAAGTGGAGGGTAAACAATGCTGATAACATTCCAGACACAAATTGAGACCGTTGGGTCGCATCAAGCGTTTATTAGCAGGGCTGCAGATGGAGCGCAGAGACGCTGCAGCCGTATCAGATTTCACAGACAGCGAGGATGCGTGTCGAGGCAGAGAAAGGCCAGGTTACAAGCAGACAGACACAGCGAGTGAAGGCCACGCCAAGTGCACTCCGCATTCAGAAACAATGAGATCCTGGGAGGCTGAGGGGACCCAGACAGACACTGTGGAATTATTCATTTCCACCCACAGACCACGAGCTTTCCTCTGCTGACAGCTCAAATTGTCTGGTTATCACAAGTGCACATTCTCCCTCAAACCCAGTCTGTCATTAGCAAAAAAACTAAAACCAAAGTCAGATTCTCATCAGGGTGCTGTTGTGTTGAGCCAAAGTGTATCTGTCAAGCTGCAGTTTGTTGCAGTTGACAGTAAAATTGGCCACAGAGCCTGAGCTGAAATATGCATGTTTCTGCACAAGTTGTCAAATAGCTAAGGAATGATTTCATTTCCAATGAAATGAGGTGTACTCAGGCACAGGACCTCAATCAGGCTTTGGAGTGAGACTGAATGGGAAACGGCAACATTTATGTCAACACTGTGGGACCACATAATCACATTCATGTGACGAGGCTGCGCAGCTTTGTATTCTCAGTATAAAAACCACAGTGAAGATGGAGGCAAGGGCTGCCACCTCAAGTCACAGTGCCTGGAGCTGTGATTTCAAATCTGGCATTGTATTTACACAACAGAGCAACAGACACTCTGACGTGGCTGCAGTATACAGAGCCACTTTAAGGAAGCATCTCTTTCTGCGTCTTCGCTCTCCTTGAAACGTCTCCACAAAAACGCAGTATGTTTCCTGCTCTCTCTGCATGTGGACAGCTTTGTTTTTCCTCAGCGCGCCCTGACCTAATTACCATGTGAATCCTGCTCAAGAAGGCCACTTTAAAAGTCTAAAATCTCTCCGATTCACTCTCACATACCAAGCTTGGGCTTTGTGGAAAAAAGGAGCAAAATAAAAATCAACAGTCGATAGGGCGCACCTCAGCCACTTACTACCTCGCAGCAGTTAGAGCATCCTGTGATGGCGTTCTTAAAATATCAAAATACTATTTTGTTGTGAGTTAGGGTTAAAAAAAAAAAGAAGATGTGGTTGAGATGAGTGGCACCAGATGTCCCGGAGAGCTTGTTTGACATGCATGAAAAGTCAAAAAGCTGAATGACAGACTAACAGCAGAATTATCACTGTCAGTTTTCACTTTCTGGATTTGTGAAAAGCTGCTGAAATGACAAAACACTCTGTCAACAATGGAAAAAGCATTCTTTTTCCTTCAAACTTGTTTCTCAGCCTTACAGAACCAAACTAGGTGAAGGGTAGTTGCATGAAGAGTGTGACATCAGACCAGCCTAAATCCTACTTCTTATCTGTTTGTACCTGTTATCTCTTTAGACAGCCACAGCAACACACTTGTGGAGGTCAGACCATATTGAACATCCCATCCTTTGCTCAAAGAGGTAATATTAGATGGAAGAGAGGACAGATCGAGTTCTCCAAACATTAAACTTTCATATCCGTTTGTCCCCTCTCAAATGATGCCCCGACAACAGACACAAAATTCGCATGACACAGTTGAAATATGCATCATTAAAAATTTGATGAAGAGGCCACTGGTTCATCTCCTCCACACTGATCATATTTGTTCATAGAAATGAATAATTTACGTCGACATCAGATGACATAAAGATACTGACCTCTGCACATCATTGAAAGCAAAATACTTTCACACACTGTACCTACAAGGAGAAAAAGGTTCACTAAAATTAAGAGGAACATAGAGGTGGTCTGAGGGGATTCGGGAAAGGAAGGAGGGGGTTGAATCCTCTTTTTTTTTTTTTTGTTTCAGATCTCTTTTACTCTGCTGCTCTGGTTCTCTCCTCACCAGGACCTGTCAAGAGCCCTCATCAGTTCATCAAAGATGAAAACCTGTTTTCCATTTGAAAGGACTGACCCTGGATACTAAAACAGCTCTTCAAATGACAAAAGCATTAATCATCCATAAGACATGCATGTGGGCCTGACGAAAACTGCAAGAATATATGAATATCAATCAAATGATGGGGGAGAGGGGGAGGAGATATGGCACTTTCATACATATTGATGGATGACGAAAACAAAAACAGGAGTTATTCCAAGAAGTGAAGAATTGGCTGAATAAAACTAGATTATGGTTGTTTGCAGTCTATGGAGAGAGAAATTAAAAATTAACAGTGTGAACACAGTAGTCCCTGACTATATTGCGGTTCACTTCTTGCAGTCTCATTGTATTGTAGATTTTTGGATTGGGTTTGGTTCCGCAAATGTTTCACTATATCATGGAATTTTGTGATACAGATATTTTTTATGCAATTGTTTTTGTGGTCAGTTGCATTGCAAAGTAACATTGGAAAACACGTGCCTACTTCTTATATACTATATAACTGCCAGATGCGTTTATTTTGACACAGACTGTAGTTTAAATGTGGCAGCAAGTTACTATGCTTCACACTCACGGTCCTGACAACACTTAAGCAAACTAACTAGGCTGACTAAACCACAAAAACACAAATACAAATAACACTGGAACATTAACAAAAACCACAATAATGACATTTAAACCCCCAACACCCCGAACTCCCATGGTGCATTGCAGCACAATAGTTCATTCATAGCGACCAGCTCTGCTATTGCTATATTATTTTAATAATTTTTGCGGTAAAATAAGCATTTTGTAGCCTAAAAAATGAAAACAACATAAAAAATATGTAAAATAAAATAAAACATATTAAAAGAACATTGAATGTAAATAAAATACGTAGCTTACAGCGCTGGGCTCTGATTGGCTCAGCGACTGTAGCATCAGTCTCCTCTGTCTCCCCTGTGTGTAGCGCATATGGTATAGCGGCATTCAGTGTCTGGCCTTGTCCGTTTGGCACAGAGGTCTGATCGCTGTGCATAGTGTTGCTCTGCGGTTGTGTATAGTGTGTGGCGAGGATTTATAAAGCCTAAAAATACATATCAATAAGAAAAGCCCTCAGAGAGTGCAATACTCCGCCAAGACTGTTCATTCTCTGAACACAGGCGTGTGTTATGCATGTGTGCATGAATCGCCCGACCTAAATATGTAGCAGGCTGCGGGAATTGAAGGGACTCAGAAACACCCCCACAATTTAAGTAATCAATCAATTGTTCCTTGTATCAATTCCGATAAGTGGGCAACGGTGGATTTGTAGTAGGATCACATGATCATCAGCAGGAAACTCACACAGTGCTCACTTGTTATGGTTACAGTGACGCCGTGCCGGCCGCTATATCTTGCAATGGGAATCCTTAACAAATCAGTGGATCCAGACAATAAGCCGCATCACTGCCAAAATCTAATCACTTGGTCGGTAAGCGCACATCCATGTTTGTTGTGCTGAGCAGTGATTAAAACCTGCAGAAAAACTGTCCTGTCATGCTGGGGATGTTTAGCATGGAAGACAGCAAAAGACATGAGCATAAAAATGCAAAATAATTGCAACCGGCCTAACGTACGGCCCTGGAGACAGGTGAGTCAACCAATATTTAAGGGTTACAATACGGTCGCTACATCGCAGATTTTTGTCTATCGCGGGAGGGTCTGGAACGTGACCCCCGTGATAGACGAGGGACCACTGTATTTCTTTTTTTGGATCACTCACTATCCAATAATACTATGTATTTTCTGTCTGTGGCATTTTAAAGAGAAACAAAGTGGTTTAAAAAAAACAGAACAAACTTATTGTGTCATCTGATGTGTTTTCCTAAACTTACGCCAACCACACTCTGCATTTGAGAGCTGTTTGAGTGTTAATGAATAATACATTAATTGATGATGTTGAAGACACTGAGACTCAGTAAAAACAGAGTGCGGCTCCAAAACAGCTTCTAAAAGCCCAGTGTTGAGGGGTGAGCAGTCATGGAGAATAGCTTTCAAGTGAATAACTTGTTTGATTAATTTAGTCAAGTGAATGTAATATTTTAAAACTTGAAAACTGGTAGCTATGAGATAAATTTCTCTGAAAGCTGTTCCCAGCAAAACTGCCTGCAGATAAAAGCTTGTTCAAAAGTGCTTGACATTTAATAACCTGAAACAAGAGGAGGGAAAAAGTAATACTTCATTAAAGGGACGTCCTTATATTGTTTTCATGTGTCCAAACTTGAATGAGTGCTACACTTTTGCGAACAGACAAGAAGCTCGTCTGCAACATTGCTTTCTGCTCTACCACAGCTGTTCCAGCACATGATGCAGCAAACTTCACCTGGTGAGGCGTTATCACAGCTGTGTAAAGTGCTGCTCAACACTGCCCTCTGTTGCTAAACTGCAGCACATCCCGCTCTAACAATCCATTTCTGGAATAATCAACGTAAAACACATGAAAGAAGGAAATGTTCGAGTTTAGAATGCAGCATTTCTTTGTTCGACAGTTTGGAGGGCTTCCTGTTGAACGCTTATCCTTCTGGAGAATTTAGAATAAAGCAAATCTACAGTGTCTGTATGTCAGAGAAATGGAGAAGCAATTCACCCAAGCTCATGAATAATGACTTGCTGAGCTAATTTCGAGTGTTTTCAAGCAGAATTAGTATCACAAACGTTTGCTGGGATTTGGAGAGAGTAAAAGAACGCTCGTAATGCTGTGCGTAAAGCTGCACATTCCGTGCGTAAAAGCTGTTAGTCTATTTGGAAGTGATGAGCAAAGAAGTGATTATTAACTGTGTGAAGTCGGCAAACAAAATTCACCTGCACAGTTGGAAAGAGGACAACAAGATAGTCGAGTTTGCACCACTTGTTTGCGCCCAAAATTAGGTTACAATTTGGAAAGCAAAACATGCAATTGTGGCGCATAGCATTCACACAAAGCACTCTCCCCTCAACCACATCAGTAAAGTCCCCCTCTAAAGATTTTTTTTCCTGTAAACTTCACATCTTTCCAATATGCGACTACGGGGCAGCACAAAGAGTAAGTTTGAGACGGTGCTAATATGGCAGGAACAGGCAGCTCCTGCAGCCCACAAATGCGTCTCTGATCCTGGGATGAAACGTGAGTGGAAAGTAAAACTGGCGAGGCATAAAGGAGATGAAAAACACGCTATATCAACGGGCAAAATCACATTCAACCCCAAGCAAGTGCAAAGTGGGCAAAAAGGGGGTCTGAGAAGTGTTTGGCATTTAGAACGAAAAGATGCCACATTGCTCAAAACCCTGAAAAACGGTCCAAAGAGAGAAACGGATCCCACAGCATGGCTGAATAAAGCTTTCGAGTAGCCCATCCATTAGTGATGAAGGGTGTTTTTCTTTATTTAATTTATATAAGGAGGTCACTTAACCCAAAAGCAGACAAATTTCCCACAGTATGAGAAAAATCGCATTTAAACCACAATCCGTTACGTTCGTAGCAGCAAATCTGAAGCGGGATAAGAGCTGGAAACTGGTGCACAACACACCCAAAAAGTGCTTTGTATTATATTTTGTCATGCCAGGTATTTTGTGAGAAGCAAGAAAAAAAAGTGATTTTTTCTTTTACCTTCGAAGATGTTTGTATTCCTCCAAGTTGATGAAAATGCCAGGTAGAGATTAGAAGAGAATCAGACTCGCACTTAGAGCAGTGAAGGCAGAAGAGTTGTTTCCTCCGCCGCTGTGCCTTCCTCTCCGAGCAACCTGCAGCCGACAACTGCGCTCTCTCGCTCACCGTCGGACGATACCACCGGACCGAGGTTGCGGGGGAGGGGAGAGGGGCGGGGGGAGAGAGAGGGGGGTGGGGGGTGGGGTGCAAGCGCAATAGAAGGAGGAAGTACGCAAAGACACCCCAGGGAGAGAGCCGGAGGAGTGACGCAACTGTGCGTCCGTCCAGAGCAGAGACAGCCAGACAGATTCATGGCGAGGACCTGGGAGAGTCACGGAGAGGCTTCTGGGAAAAGGTTTGATCCGCATGTTGTGGTCTGGAACGCCACAGAGGCCTAGTGTGTGTGTGTGTGTGTGTGTGTGTGTGTGTGTGTGTGTGTGTGTGTGTGTGTGTGTGTGTGTGTGTGTGTGTGTGTGTGTGTGTGTGTGTGTGTGTGTGTGTGTGTGTGTGTGTGTGTGTGTGTGCACGCGTGCAGGGTGTTACCTGGCAATAACTCCACTGGGCATCTCAGTGTTTTTCTGCTCTGCTGGTTGGTCCAAAGTAAACAGTGACGCTCAAACAGTGAACACAAGTCATGGTTATATTCTGAGCCAAAGTCATTCTATTCTATTCTATTCTATTCCATTCCATTCTATTCTATCGCTAATAGGTGAGTATGACTTATATTAGAAGATGTAGAAACTCTATTGTATCTCATGGTCATGTTTACATTTCACTCAGTTCTGCTTTTCTTAGTTCTTAGTTGTTGCTCGGCTCTAATTTTGCTTCCTTTGTTCTTTTTTGCCCTTTAATATCTTATTTTCTAAGTCTTTATTTAATGTCTACTGTTGCATGAAGAGAGAGTAACGAAATTTCGATTTTGTGTATGTCATGTACATATTGAAGAACTGACAATAAAGCTGACTTTGACTTTGACTTGACTTGTATTCTATATACTCTGTTAAGTTCTATTCAAATCACTTAATTATGCTTCTTTCGGTCTTTCTTTCTTTCTTGAACCTGATGGATATGTAGATAGATTCAGGTAGGATTGCAGGCATCGTATCTCACTTTAAACCAGATACCAGAAACTGAACGATCAAAAAATCCGTTACTTATTGCTCTCTTTGTTTCTTTCTTTCTACTTTAGTTTGATATAGTCTACAACTGAACCTAATAGAACCCATTGTATTGTATTGTATTAATATATATATATATATATATATATATATATATATATATATATATATATATATATATATATATATATATATATATATATATATATATATGTGTGTGTGTGTGTGTGTGTGTGTGTATATATATATATACAGAGAATGAGAAAACACTCAGTATAAACCAAGTCCATTTGGAAAATCCCTTATTTATGCTTTTTTCACCCACTTTTCTCTAGTTTAAGCAAACTTCATGTCCCCCATCTGTTCTGTACTATTGAGTGCTATGCTATGCTATGCTAACACAAATATGAGTGACATCAGTATAAACCAAAATCCATTCAGAAATTCTCTTATTTATGCTTTATTCATTTTTTTGTTTTATTTAATGCAGCTACAACTGGCGGGCATACCAAAATTGACAAATGAGGTATATTTATGTTCAAGTGTCCTATATTATGCTATGCTATACTATGCTAGCTAACAGGTGAGTATGAGTGATATGAGTACAGACCAAAGTCCATTCACAAAATCTCTTACTCATGTTTTGTTCATTCTCTAAGTTTGCTGTAGTAAAACTATACCTGGTAGCATACTGAAACTGAAAAAATTGGTAAATTTACATTAAACTTCCTTATGCTATGCTATGCTATGATATGATATGCTATGCTAACAGGTGAGTCATTTGATACCAGCACAAACTATAGCTTATTGATACTTATGCTCTGTATTTTCTTAAGTTTGATGTAATAATGTAACTGCACCTGTAACTGAACTGAAAAATAGGGTTTTAAAAGGGACTTAAATGAGTCTATTGCTCATCCTCATTGTTCATCCTTTTTTTACAGCACAAACACTATTCTGTTAATTAAAATTTGTACTGTGCTTCCACTATTTGCACTATTTTATATTCTGTCCTGCAACATTTGACCACTTTACTTTGTATATAGTACTTTGTTTTTTTTAAAAATTTTTTAGCAGTATTTTTATCTATTTTTATTCATATTTGCACTGCTGCTAATTGCCGTGTTCTTCCATATAAATTTCGTTGTACTTCTGCAATGACAATAAAGTCTCTTTATCTTTAGCTTTATTATTCTTTTCTATTCAAGCGTTCCGTATTGCATTTATTTCTTTGCATCTACTTTGTCTGGGCCTATTGGACCAAGGCGCTGCCTCAAACAGATGCTGAGGAGCACATTTCATCAAGACAAGTTTCCCAGATGGAAAGAAGTCGAATTGATAAACAGGTAATTACAAGCCATTCAATCACAAGCCAATTTACTAATTGCCCTCTGTTGTAATTAATTGTCTTGCAATATGGCTGCATTATGTTGATAAAAGCAAAATCATGTAGACCGTAGTGTTACTACACGCTACTGCTCAGATAACAGAATATCTGGGAGCTTGGAGGTTGCAGGTGCGATGACAACCTCCTGGAACTACTTTTCCCGGGATGCTTTGCACCGCGCCGGAGAATCCGTGGAAAACCTAGTGCGCATGCGTATCCAGACGTGGCAACGGCATCATGGCCTCTTGGAACTGCTACGGGAGTCGGATGAGAGAGGCGAAAATGTTCGTGTTGCTGGTGAGTGAAATTAACCTGTTCTGTGTTTAAACTGAAACGGGGCTCTGTGACATCCTGGCAGGTTGTGCTCGCGTTCGTTACCGAATAGAAGAGGTGGAATTTAAAATAAAAAACAATCGTAAAGCCCCCCGCTCTCCTCACCGCGTCTCCTAGCCTGTACGTGCTGGAGCTGCAGGAGGGAAGTTGACAGCCCTTGACTGAACTTGGTGGCCGAATTTAATGAGCTGCTAGGAGCGTGGAGGCACCGCGGAGGGAACCGGACGGGGTTTATTCGTGTAAACCGACGGTACCGAGCGGTTTTCCGGCCAACGGTCGTCCGTGTCGGCATCCTGGGGTCCCTCCCCTCTTAAGTCTGAACCGCAACTACCGTCCAGTGTGGAGTCAGGAGAGGCTCACCTGAGGAGGGATGTTGCCTTCCTGTTAAACCTGCCTCCCTCCTGTCTGTGCCTGAAAGGTGTTGTGCCAAAAAGTGATCGTCTGCCAAAAACTGATTTTAGTCTACAAAAAGTCTCTGCATAATTTTACCACCTCTGTATTCTACATGAACCAATTCAGTATTTTTTTAAACCGGTTGAAATAGCTTTAAAGGATAAGTTCAACTTATTTAATGCCATTTTCCACTTGCCAAAAAGTGATTTTAATTACATTAAAATCACCTACACAATGTATCAAAATGACTTGACTTCGTCCATTATTTTCACTGTTATGATTATTTTCTGGATCAATTCATTAGTCCTTCGGCTTGTAAAGTCTCAGAAAGTGGTGAAAAATGTCCAGTCTCTCAAAGCTCCAGATGATGTCCTCATATGTCTTTATAAGAGATTCGGTTTTTTGTCATAAAGAATGAAAGAAACTATAGAATAGTCCATTTAAAAAGGTGGAATCAGAGAATTGTGACTTTTTTTCTCAAAACATGACTCAAACCAAGTAATCAATTATCAAAATGTTGATGACAAATTAGTTGTTTTGCACTACTGTGTATATATATTATCTATCTATCTATTTATCTATATTATAGTTTTGTTATTATTCTCTTTCCCTTATTCCTAGAGTGACACCAAAAGCCGAAAGCAAATTTCTTGTATGTTGTGTACGTACTTGGCCATGATAGCTGATTCTGATTCTGATAATCCTTAACATCAGGCCTGATTATAACTTCAAACATTTCTTTGGTCACAATTATTCAGTTGCAAGAAATGTTAAAGTTTCACAAGGACAACCCTTCGCTGTCACCACAGATGCAGGCATGTGTGTTTGCATGTTAAGGCTGTTTGATCAACACACAAGCAGCTTTAGATGGATGTGATCTGGGTGATTATCAGTTTTTGGCAAAGTATCAACACTGGTTTCATTTATGCAGCTGCTCATCTGCAATGTCATCTGTCAAGGGGAACTGAAAGTTAAATGAAACTAAAATGACTTGTTTAAAGGTGTTGGACACTTATTGTTTGATGTGATCCTGCTGTTGTCTATAAGAAAGGACCTTTGGAGGCAATACAGGAGGTTTATTCTGCTTTCTTGTGTGACCGTCACAACTGGATTCTTTAGGCAGAATAAGATAACCCTTTATTAATCCCAAAGTGGGGTAATGTACAATGTTACAGCAGCAAAGATAGTGCAAACATTTTAGGAATATAGTATAAAAATCAAAATAAACCAAAATATTAGGGCTGGGACTTCAACGCGTTAATTTCGATTAATTACAACCCCCCCCCCCAAAAAAAAAAAAAAAAACGTGTTAACATTTACATTTACATTTAATCGCACCTTTCTCAGTTCCCTTATTTCTGGCACACCAGTAACTCCGATGAACACTCCAGCCCAGTAGGTGGCAGTAATGAACCTAAAGTCTGTTTGCAACCGTGATGAAGGAGTGCAGGAGTGATTTTTTTTTTTTTTTTTTTTTTTAAATTTTCATTTCAACAAAGCGTTACATAATTACATTGCATCT
Source organism: Amphiprion ocellaris (assembly GCF_022539595.1). Lineage (NCBI taxonomy): Eukaryota > Metazoa > Chordata > Actinopteri > Pomacentridae > Amphiprion > Amphiprion ocellaris. The sequence continues at coordinate 24,184,599 of NC_072776.1, read as the reverse complement.
TAGAAATTTGCATTTCGCTAAACATACATAAAACACAAAGAAGAAAAAAACATCACGTAGAAATACAATAACATAAATAAATAAAAATAAAAATAAGGGGTCTGCTAGGATGGGGTAATAAATTTGTATTTTTCTAAGATTCTTAATGTTTTTATCAATTTTTTATTCATTTGATTTGATTTTTCAATAGTTTTTAGGTAATTTTGGAAATCTGTAGTTTCAAATACATAAAAGGAGGGTAATTTCTTTAGCCAAATCATCTTATGAATAAAGAATTTTGCTAGTATACAAATCAGATTAATAATATATATTTCATCAACAGAGAAATTAGGGTTGTTAAAGTAAAATAAAATATCTGTTTTTTTGAGTATGGTTTCTTTTTTAAGTATTCTTGAGATATATCTTTCTAAATGGAACCAAAAGGAAGTGGAGTGAAAACAATCAACAAATATATGCTCAACAGTTTCTCCTTCACAATCACAGAAAGTACACTGATTACTTATGTCTGGTATAAAAAGATATACATTTGCTTTGACAGGATAGTATCTGTGGATAATCTTATAAAGAAATTCTTTTATTTTATTTGTGAGTATATACCTATGAGGCATTAAAAAGACTGTGTTCCATTGTTTTTTATTCAGACATACTGAGCGATACTTACAAGTTGGAGTTGTGATATACTCTAGACCACTTCTAATAAAATTATTTGAGCATTTTTTATTCAACAAATCCATGCCATTTATGGAAATAGGGCTCTCCAAAGCAGGGAGTGTGGTAATCTGAATGTTACAAGCAAGAATTTTTATATTGTAAGGGATTGATCTGATCACTGTATGAAATTCTTGCCTGGAAACCTCAAAATGGTAAGTGTCTAGGAATGCCTCATAGTTATAAAACTCACCATTATCATTTAAGAGTTGTTTTACAGTGTTTACGTTGTTTATAAACCAGTTGTTTAAGTACAAAGTCTTATTTCTGAGTGAAATATAAGAGTTGTTCCATAAGATACAGTGGTGAGGAGAGTAACTGTGTTTGTATAGAAGCTGCCAGCATAATAAAACTTGGTGATGAAAGTTTGCAAGTTTGATTGGTAGTTTTCCTATTGAAAAGGGACATTTTAAGAGAAAATTAAGGCCACCTACTTTTTGGAAGAGGTAATTAGGAATAGAGTTCCATAGGCTGTTAACATTTTTTAAGTATCTTTTGATCCAATTTATTTTTATCGTTTGATTAAAGACATCAAATGTCAGCACATTTAGTCCTCCTTCAGCTAGAGGATTAGTAAGAACTATTTTCTTCACTTTGTGAGGTTTGTTTTTCCATATGAACTTGAAGAGATTTTTATCTAGTTGAGAACATGTAGATTTGGAGACAAATAATGAGCTTAAGGCATAAGAGGCTCTTGACATTCCTTCTGCTTTACTTAGTAAGACTCTTCCATATATCGATAAATCTCTTACCAGCCAACAGTTAAATTTCTTTTTTATAGCATTTTCAATAGGAACAAAATTATTGCGTTCTCTCTCCTTAGAGTTATTACTGATATCAATACCAAGATAAGTAACTGAGTCTTTAACTGGAATGCTACAAATTTCAGTTTTGTTGATTTTTCTTATAGATAGAATTTCACATTTTTTTAAATTTAAATTTAATCCTGATGCTTTCGAAAATATTGAGAAAGTGGATAAGGTTATGGGAACTTCGTCAGCATTCTCCAGAAATATTGTCGTGTCATCTGCGAGCTGTGTTATTTTGAGTTCTTTGCCAAGAACATTAATTCCTTTAATGGGGCTTTGAGAAACTAAACAATTTAACACTTGAGCAACTAGTAAGAAAATGTAAGGAGAGGCCGGGCAACCTTGTCTTACGCCTTTACTTATGTTAAACCTTGACGATGTACCATATAGAAGTTTCACTGAGCTATTGTTATCTTTGTATAGTGTTTTGATAGCACTTATAAAAAAGTTACCAAATTCGAAAAAAGAAAGGACATCAAAGATAAATTTGTGACTGACAGTGTCAAAAGCCTTCTGGAAGTCAAGAAAAAGTATTAAGGGATCATCTGGGATTAACTCATTATAATCTATTAAATCTAGCACAAGCCTGATATTATTCGAAATATGCCTTCCTGGCATAAAACCACTTTGAGATTCATGAATACTTTCGTTTAATCCTTTTTTTAATCTTTTAGCCATAATAGATGCAAGAATTTTATAATCGTTATTTAATAGAGTAATTCCTCGCCAATTGTCGATGAGAAGTAGATCCTTTTTGGGTTTCGGAATTAGAGTAATTATACCTTGCTTCAATGAGTGAGGTAATTCTTCCTTAATTATGGATTCATTATATACTGCAAGTAGGAATTCTGAAATTTCAGTAGAAAATTGTTGATAAAATTCAGATGTGAGACCATCATTTCCTGGTGACTTGTTACGTTTAAGGTTATTAATCGCCCATTTTATTTCTTCAACTGATAAAGTTTCATCACATGCTTTCTTAGTGTCGTCACTTGGTTTTGTTACATTTTTTAAATTGTTAAGTACAGAAGAGCTATCGTTACAAGCATCTTCTTTATAAAGATTTGCGTAGAAATTACTAACGAACTTTGAGATTGTATAGGCATCTTCAGTTATCAAATCACCTATTTTTAATTTAGATAACATATTTGACTCTGCATTTCTCTTTTCTAAGTTGAAAAAGTATTTACTATTTCTTTCCCCTTCTTCTATCCATTTTACCCTCGATCGTATAAAGGCGCCCTTGGCTCTCTCAGTATACAATTCATCCAATTCATTTTGAAGTCTATTTAATTCAGGTGTTAATTCGTTATCATTTCCTAAATTTAAAGTCATATCTGTGATACTTTTTGTTAAATGCTCAATCTTTGCCCTTTTCTTTATCGCCAATTCTTTACTGAACCGTATAGCATATTTTCTGATTTCATACTTAAGAAGTTCCCAGTATCTTCCATAGTTGTTATCAGCATTTGCAGAATTCCAGTGTCGTTCAAAGAGTTCTTTGACTGACTTGGTAAAATCATTATGCGACAGGAGAGAGTTATTGAATTTCCAGTTTGTAAATTTTCTTTTGTTTTCTTGAGCTGTTAAATTTGTTTTAAGAAGAATAGATCTATGATCAGTCATAATAGCAGGGCTAATTAATACTTCAGTTACTAGCCTTTCCATATCTCTTGAGATTAACCAAAAGTCTATTCTAGATGATAAAGTGAAATTTTTGTTGCTCCAAGTATATTGTTGTTCATTAGGATTACGTTGTCTCCATATATCTACTAAGCTTGTTCGATTACAAAAATGAACCAAGTTGTTCTCGCCATCTCTAGGCCTTGGGGGGAATCTGTCTAACTGCTGTGACCACACCATATTAAAATCTCCTCCAAGAAGTATTTTAGCTGATGGATATTTGCGCATAAGTGGGTTGATATTATCCTCTATCTCAGTTATTAATACGTTGTTTAAATTTTTCGAGTTATATCCGTAAACATTTCCTATCAGAAAGTTATGTGAATGTAATTCTACTATTAAAAAAATCCAGTGACCCTTTTCATCAAACGATTTTTCCAGTATTTTCCCTTTAAAGTTGTCTCTTAAAATAGCAACTCCTGCTGATTTTTTTGATCCATGTGAAAGCCACAAGTCTTTTCCCCATTGGTTCTTCCAAAACTGATTGTCCTCAGAACAAGAATGAGTCTCTTGAAAAAGTATAAAGTCCACCTTTGCCTCCTTAGAGAACAGGAAAAAAGCTTTCCTTTTCACAATGTTCCGCAGACCCCTAGTATTAACAGACAGTAGTGATAACTCCAGAACAGAAAAAAGATTTACTTACTTAACAGTGAAAAAAGAGTCCTCTGAAAAACGTCAGCTGTTAAAATGACTCCTATATAACATTAAAGCCTTGTAAATTGTAAACAATTGACTTTGCATTGAGTAAACACAATTTGAACCACTCTGATGCAAACTGTAGCCCAAAAACTACCATAACCTTGTGCTTTAAGATTAAACTCAAGTGATGTATACCTTTAATATAAATCAAAGCCTTTATGTAATATTCCAAAGTTACTCATGGTAATTATGTATAAAGCTTAGTGTGTAGCTACATCATTAACACTTATCTTTTGGTCTCACAGTGAGCAGTTAGGGCGAATTTCTTTGCCGTTCACATAGGCTCTTGCTCCCACAAAGTAAGCCTTCACATTGTCTTTACGTGCTTTTTCAATGATGGGCCATAGCGCCGCTCTGGCATCTCTCTCTTCTTTAGTCAGGTCCTCGCTGAAACGGAGCTTGTTTTCTCGTAGGTAGGCGTTGTTCTTGGCTTGTCTCCAGATGACATCTCTCACGGTGCGGTAGGCGAAAAGAATGATAATTCCCCTAATTCTGGAAGTGTTGTCTCGTCGGCCCAATCTGTGCACTACATCGATTCCCTCCGCTGCTTTCGTTCTCAGCTCCGGCGCAACTTTCTCACAGATCTCAGTCACTCTCATTTTTATATCCTCACCATCCAGTTCAGGAACACCGTGCAACCGTAGACACCATCTCCTTTTGTAACGTTCTGCATCACACAGCCTTTCTTTTATTGCGGTTAGCTCCGTTTGCTGTTTATTACATATTTCTTTCAGCTTTTTGTTTTCCACCTTGACATCGTTGATTTCTTCATATGCAAACTCCAGCGATTTCTTTATTTCTTTGATGTCAGTAGCATTGCTGTTTATCATCAGAGCTAAATCGTCAGCTCTATCATTTACCGCTTTTAGAATGGTTTTCTGTAGCTCGAACAAAGATGGCTCCGGCTCAGTCAAGCTAGCCTTCTTTGCAGCTGGGCTTTTGATGGGAGTATCAGGCAGAGGTACAAGTCCCTCCTCAGTTTCTCGTGGCTTTGTAGTGTCCATGTTGGCGTAGTTGTGCTCACCTTTCTTGGTTGATGGAGTATTCGGTGACCTTTCTTTGCGTTTGCTATCACCTTTCTTCAAGAAGTTGCTCATATCGTCTTTGAAAAGTTTTGTCGGTAGCATTTGCAACACTGAGTGGCACGGGCTCTCTTTCGCGCTCTACAAAATGTCTTTATATTTAGTTTAGAATGTTATTAGGTAGTCCCGTTATGACCCGGTACAGCTTGAATACCTTAAGAACACACTGTGTAGTTGTTTGGTTTCTTTTGTCAGCGATATAGATCGTTGGAGTCCAGTTTTTTCCAGAGACGTTTCAAAAGGCTTGTGTTGTCGCCGCCATCTTGCCCGGCTCCACGCAGGAGTGATGTCAGTGCAGAAGAAAGTTTGGTGAACAGTGAAGAAAGATGAGATCGCGTTGAGCTTGCTGGGCAGAAAGCTTTCTTTTAAAAATCCTCCCGGTGGCAGCTTGGATAAAAGCGTGGTTGTGTGCAAATTGTACAACAAAGAGTTTATTTATCACCGCAGCACTTCAAGCCGACGGTATCACCTCAATGCAAAACAGGTAACGTTAGCTACGACAGTCCTGCTGCTGGCTAACAGTGTAGCCATCCCGTAATAGACCACTTTAGAAGACATTTAAAGCGCTTGAATTTACAAAAAAACTTAAAATGCTGAATAAAATCACAATAATTGCACTTTGAGTTTGCTGTAATCTGTGAATGTAGTAGACAGATGAGAAATGCAGATAAATATAAATGAAGCAAACAACTTGAACCACAATAATGTCTGTCTTGTAATAACTTAATTGTGAGCTTTTAGTTTATGAAGAAAATTTTTTTTCATAAATAAAAGTGTATATTCCTAAAAACAGAACAGTCAAAATTACACTATTTATCAGACCCAGAAACTATGAAAATAGAATGAATCTATGGATTTTCAACTTTTTGAAGGTCCTTGAACTACTTAAGCCTATGTTATGTGCCATACAATGGAAAAACTTAAATCCAGGCTTTAAATCATCAATATCATTCTTTCTATATGTCCCATTTTAAAATTGTATTAAGTGTAATAATTTAAATTTCAAATGATAAACACGCATATGCCTATTTATTGATTCAACTGTCAACCAAAAGTTATTTGAATTGAAAAACTTATTGTGTCAAATATTGCTTTTTGACAATGTGATTAATTACAAAGTTTGTAATTAGATTTTTTTTAAATTGCATCTCACCACTACAAAATATACATTATTACTAATTCTAAAATAACATTGTTGCACATTTTAGTGGTATTGCATGGATTTGATGCATGGAAATACTGATGGTGCACTATTATTGCACAGATTGTAGAAAACTAAGGCAATACCATTTTTTCAAGTGTATGAAGAAAGAGATGTTGCAAGGTTTTTAAAGTGCAAAATAGTCATAATTCACAGAATGAAATAATAGTTGTCTTTTGCACAGTATATTTTATTTGCAAACTGCCATTAACAACTGATTTTACCTGCATCTCCATAAAACAGGAGCCTAGTTCAGCTGTCACATTAAAGTATAAAGATGATCTTGTCAGAGCTTATTACCAGAATAAAAATGTCATGGGCTGTGGTTAAAACCCAGAGTGCAGGCACACAGAAACAGGCAGGACTAGTTGAATTCACAAGCAGTTTAGTCACTGACAAACCACAAATCCAAACTGAACGGAGAAACCCAGATCAACCAAACTCCATTCACTAAAGTAAAGATTAAACAACAAACTAGAAGCCAAACTAACTAAATCAATGAATCAGGCTGAAACTGAAACTAAAGGTGGTTAGTAATTTGGCTAACAAAACGGCTGACGTAAAAATACCAAAATCCTAACGGTGGGGGCGGGCAGGCTCATAAACCGGCGGTCCAGGGGACACGCGCCAGCGCTGCAAATCGTGCGGCGGGGAACCGGAGTCCAAATCAACCGGCAGATCGGCCGAGTGGAGCAGAGCCGACGAGCAGGGTCCGAGGCCTTTTCCAGAGGCGGGTCAGGAGACCGCGTTCCAGTTAACGGCTGGAACGGCAGGGCTGAGGGAAAACGGACAGCGCGGCAAGCCGAAACTCCTAGCAGAACAAATACGTATTAGACACAGTACAACCAGAGAATGCGCAATGTAGTGCACTAATTATCAGACCAACTTGTCACTGTAGCAGATGCTAGAATCTGGCGGAGACTGGAGGGACGAGCAGGCTGTTATCAGGCGCTGATGACTGAACAGATGCAGCTGCGCTCCTTCCGCAGCTGGAGTCACTGAGCCCCGATCACCAGCGCAGCACAGAGAGGGTGGGACTGAGGCCTTGTCCACACGTAGCCGGGTATCTCACAAAACGAAGATATTTTTCTACGATTCGGCCTATCATCCACACGAAAACGCAGATTTACATCATCAAAAAAGATTCTTTTTAAAAATTCCGACCAAAGTGAAGATTTGCGAATTCTCCGTTTTATGCGTCTGCATGTGGACATCAGTAACCGGGGTTTTGCGTTTCGAAACGTCACCACCTGCGACAAAATATGTTCTTACGTCACATATGTGACCTGTGTTTACATTCGGTAACAGTATGGATGCTCTCACAAGGTTTTGGATGCTGTTTCTTGTACAGGCGCTTTTTACTTGCTTGTTTTTACAAGCCCAGATACTGCTCCACATTCAACAACACAGGCGAAGGACAACGTTAAGGATGGTTATTCTCCACCACCTTGCTAGGATTTGGGGAACTACTGCAACCTAAAGGTCCGGCATGCTTATGAATGTGCTTAAAAACGCACTTATGCGGTTAGGTGTGGATGAAGTTTTTTTCTAAAAACGAGGTGGTGTGTACGTAAGTTTTTTTCTAGACGGAGGGGGCAGGATATTCGGTTTTACAAAAACCCTGCTACGTGTGGACAAGGCCTGAGAGACAGGGCAGAAGACGGGAGAGAGAGAGAGCAAGGGAGATACGTGAGGAAGACAGAGAAGAGAAGATGAGGAAGAGAGAAGTGAGGAGAAAAGGAGGGAGAGAGAGAAGAGGGGAGAGGAAAAGGCAGACAGGGAGCCAGGGTGAGACTGTGACAAAAAACTAACTACCGAGGCGAAGTAAATTCATCTAGCTTCCAATTGTGACTAAAAACTAATGCCAATATGCTTTTGCAGCAAAGGAAATGTTGTTTTAAAAAGTCCAGACCCACCGACACAAGCGTCCGTCTATGGATCTGACCGAGGGCACATGCGATTTGTTCATTTACATCTGTGAGAAAAACACTTCAAGAAACCGTCTGACAAGAAACAATATTGCTTGGAAGCCTTTGCTTTAAATGCAGATGACGTGCTTCATTTATTGCATGGAAAAACAGCAATAGGCAATAAAACTTGTTTCAAAGGTTACAAAGTACAAAGTATAGCAGTCAATAAACAGTTAAAGTATAAATTGAAATTAGGACATCTTTAAAGCTACAGTTTAGGATTATTAAATAATCAACTAGCCCAACCCTACCTGCTTTTAGGGACACTTTATGTTGCAGAATATGGACAGTGAACAGCACTCATAGGACTCTTATTATTGATGATGTGTTCCAAAAAACAGACTTTAGTGACATTTGCTGGTATCTGCAGCTGTTTCAGACATTATGCACACAGACACTGTCATAATCACACTTAAACAGATGTCCACCAGTGTCACAAGTCCAGTCTTATTATTTAATAGCCACATCTCGTACATTTTATCTGATCCACGTTTTAAAATGTGTTTAAAATTACAAATTGTGTGACAGTCACACCATTGACGGTATCTCATCACATTTTAAATCTTGTTACACAGTGAATATTATACTGGAGTTTGAGTTTAAAAACATTTATTTCAAATCAAATTACAGTATCAGTCTGAAAAATGTGATATTTTCCCCCAATTTTTCAGCCCTAGTTTTCCCCAATAAAAACTCTAAAATACACAACCTACAAAGCAAATGTGTGGTGTTTTCGCTCGATAAATGACGATGCATGAATGAACTCTGCTGGAAGGATGAGCACTATTCTACCAAAAGATACGTTTTGATGATGTGATTTCCATAATTTTCATACTCATCAAATCATTCAGTGACCCCTCGTGGCCTGTGGAAGAGGTTGTCATTCTGCAAGAGATAGTCCCATCAGCATATAAATGTTTATTCACAGGATAAATCTGATCACTCAGAATGACTCTGTATTGATTTGCGGTGACCCATATCAGCAAAATGTCCCCCACGGCATAACAGAGCCACCAGATCTCCTCACTGCAGAGGTGAAGAGTTCAGGCTCTTCTTTTAATCTTCTACCCATCTGTATACAGCATTTCACACAACTTTCATCTGCATCTTTCAGCCTTTTTCACCCCCAAGAAGAACGCTTGAACTTTGTGTTTGGGCTTATTTGTATAACACAGTTTCTTGCAAGAGAATGTCAGCATTGTAAGTTATGACCCAAAAACAGCCGAAACGCGTGCAGCTGAAACACTGCTAAATAAATGCAAGACTAAACAAAAAATGTCTTCGGCTTATTCTTTAGAGAAGATAGTGGTAGATATTCTGTGCAGATAAGTGCGCTGCTGTCTGTGTTCACGTTTATCATTTATATATTGTTGTTTTCAATCATTTCTTCCTTAAGCTGCATTACTCCAAAATGATAACGCCACATTATCAAGAAGTAATCCAGATGTAATGTACACTGCACGTTTTAAGAAAGGCTTACAGTTAATTTTCATACTGTACTAACATAAATGGAAGATAGTATACATGAAACTATAAGGAAAATACTATCAAAAAACAAAAATGGCTATATTTTGTATAGATGATTTGTAGTGCAGGAGCTAACATCTGCAAACACATCCTTGTAACAATTAATCAAACATTTCAGCTCTATTAGTGAGCTAGCTTTAGTATGCACAGTGACATTCATGCCACTTTAGGTACTGTTTGATACTGATGCAGACCTTTTCCTGCTCCGCTTCCTGTTGAGCAGCAGCCTTTACAAACAAGGGTGGTGTTAGGGTGTGCACGTGCAGTGTATACATTTGAACTGTGACACTAGCTGGAAGTAAATCAGGACATTGAGGTTAAAATGTTCACTCTCAGCAGCAATTTGACTGTTTATATTCACAGTGAACGTATATTGTAGAAACTGTAGCCATTTTTCATATAATAACACAATTTTAATGGGTTGAACATAATGAACATGATAACATGCTTAAGTAAAGGCAACACAAGGCTACTTTATTTGTATAGCACAATTCATACACAAGGTGCTTTACAATGGCAAGGAAATACATTCAGAAAATGGATTATAAATATGATTTAAAAGTAGACATCAAGATCATACATTAAAATCATAGAAATATAACATAAAAGTGCATTAAAAGTCAAGAAAATAGATTTAGCATCTAAGAGAATGCCACAGTAAACAATATGGTTTTCAGGCGTGATTTAAAAGAGCTGACAGATTGAGCAGACCTCAGTTGCGCAGGCAGTTTATTCCACAGGTGAGGAGCATAATAGCTGATTGTCACTTCACTGGCCTTGGTTCTGATTCTGGAAACACGCAGCAAACCCATGCCTGATGACCTGAGGGGTCTGGATGGTTCATATGGAGCTAATGAGTCCAGGATATATTTTGGTTCAAGACCATTCCATGCTTTGTAGACCAAGAGTAAGATTTTGAACTCTATCCTTTGACTAACAGGAAGCCAAATAAACTCATCATCCGTAATTTTGGATTGTCAGTTCTTTACATCTAGTCACTGTCTTAAGTCTCTGATCCACTCCTTGGTTGTATAATAGATTATTATTAATGATGATTCGAAACAGTTTGAACCCCAAGCAGTTTCTGAACATACTTTACCTCACACTGATATGAAGTCCTGCACCTCTATGGAGACATCACAACCATGGGTAGAAGTACAGGGAATGCAAAAATTTCTGGTGCAGTGTCAATTCGCCCAAGGTCGGACGTTATGATATGCACTGATCCTAATATTTGGCTTGTTCCTCTGTCCCGTCGCGTGTATTTGTCGTGCATGTTAGGTAGCATTGTCGACTGGATGTAGGTGATTCTGCATGGGAGGTGATAAACCACTGTCTGGGTGGTAGAGACTCAAAATAATTAAATTCAAACTCCCTCCTCCGCAGACACACACACACACACACACACACACACACACACGCCTATGGCTGGTAAAATCAAAATGTCTCGTCAATGATCCATATTTTTTCTGGACAGAATAATCAGCACATCTGACACTACCTGCTTTCAGTGACATTTTGTTTACAGATGTCCAGAATAAGCAAGGTGAGACAGCAGCCATGGAGCTTGGGGGCCCTTATTGATGATGTGTTCACCGACAACAGATTTCTGTGACATTTGCTGGTATTGGCAGGTGTTTTAGATAATATGGGCACACACTGTCATGATAACACTTAAACAAAGGTCCACCAATGTCTGCTTTATTAATGAATACGAATATTAATACAGCTAAGTGTTGTTTTCAGTTTTTCTGAGGAAGATGGCTGGTTTTGGGAAAATTTCCTTCTTTTTTGCTACTTATACACAGGCTAGGAAATTGATAGATATCATTCATGTCTGTTTGCATTTTGCATGTGTGTAACTATTACTATGCTTATCCCTTCAGCATTGACTGTTCATTTTGTTTTGTTTGTTTTTTTTTAAAAAATGTGTTGAAGGTAAAGCAGTTCAAAATTCAGTGATTTTTTTTTCTTGAAATTACTAGTGGTGGGGACACGATTAAAAAATTAATTACAGGCTTTGTAATTAATTAATCGCAATAATTGCAGTTTTGTCAAATAGCAATATTTGACACAATAAGTGAAGTTTTTCAATTCAACTAAAATTGTGGTTGACAGTTGAATCAATGAATAGACATATACATGTTTATAATTTAAAATTTATTTTAAAAAAGGAAAATGGGACATATAGAAAAAAGTGATTTTGATGACTTAAAGCCTGAATTTAGTTGTTTTTTCCACTGTATGGCACATAAAATCAGCATAAGTAGTTCAAGGAGCTTCAGAAAGTTGAAAATCCAGAGATTCATTCTGTTTTCATCTTTTCTGGGTCTGATAAATGGTGTAATTTTGATGGTTCTTTTTATAGGAATATCAATTTTTATTTATGTATTTTTTTTATAAACAAAAAGTTTATAATTAAGTTATTAAAAGACAGATATTTTTGTTGTTTAGGTTATTCCTCCTCCAAGGAGGCAGAGCCTCGACGGAGTAAAAACATAAACCACAAAAATGTTTCATTTCTATTTATCAGCATTTTTCATCTGTCTGCTACATTCACAGATTACTGCAAATCTAAGTGCAATTATAGCGATTTTATTCAACATTTTAAGACTTTCTGTAAACTCAAGCACTGTCTAGAAAAGTGGTCTATTATGGGATGGCTACACCGTTAGCTGTTAGAATGACTCGTAGCTAACGTTAGCTCTGGTGCTAACAGCAACATGTTTTACATTGAGGTGATACCGTCGGCTTGAAGTGACGCAGTGATCAGAAAACTCTTTGTTGTACAATTTGCACACAACCAGGCTTTTATCCAAGCTGCCATCAGGAAGATTTTTAAAAGGAAACTTTCTGTCTAACAAGCTCAATCTCGTCTTCCTTCACTGTTCACCAGTGCCTGACTTCACTCAGTGCTTCCTGTGCTTCTTCTTCATGGCTACAAACAGACTTCAGGTTCATTAACGCCACCTACTGGGCTGGAGTGTTCATCAGAGTTGCTGGTGTGCCAGAAATGAGGGAACTGAGGAGGGTGCAATTAATTGCGTTATTATGGTTAACGTGTTATTTTCGCGGTAATTAATTAATCGAAATTAACGCGTTAAAGTCCCAGCCCAAGAAATTACAGAAAACAGAAAAATCAGCAGCAGGATCTTATTTCTAGAAAACTCCACAAGTGAATGTGTGCCATTTTTTGTGTAATAAATGGCTTAAATGATTAATTAATTCGCACAATTACTGACAGTTTTCTGAAAAATAATCTTTTATTAAACAAATGACTGCACAAGGAGCTCTTAAGTGGTCCTTTAACAATAAAACTTTTATTTAAACCAGTACATTTAAAGAACCTAACAAGACATTCAGTGCCATTTTCCAGCGCTTGGCTCTGTGGTCATGCTCCGTTTCCACTGAGGCATTCTGATCGGTACCAGAAGAGCATTTAGGTTCCATAATGAGTCTTGTTCCACAGCAGGAGCTTGGTAGTGTGTTAGTGGGCTAAGCCTCTCCTATGACTTCCATAGCTGATAGCTGAAATGTGATAGTTGTAAAAGCCTGTAATTGATTGCCCCTCTGCTCATTTAAGAGCTAAAACGCCTCTAAATCAGCACTCTGTGTGTGTTATCGGATGCTGCGCTTCCTTTGCAATCAGCCAGTCCACATGCACCTGACTGGCTCATTAGTCAGAGGAAAGTCAAAGCAAGTGCTTGACAAACACTGTTGTGGTTTTTTGCTGATTCAGTTCTGCTCCCAGAACTGGATGCCATTTATTAAGCAGATTTGTCACAGCAGATGGAGGGTGTGGGCTCGCAGGCAGGGGCCGGGCACCTGCTGCTAAGTAAGCGCCATATTTTTTACAGCGACGTGATGGGACATACCTTTATGGCAGATATAGGAAGGTTGATGTATAAAGTGCTAATGGATTTAATCAGGGTTTTCACCCTGCACCGACTCACTCATGTGGTCATCAAATGTCGTTTTAGTGGAGAAGATCACGGGCAGGGTCGCATGGTGAAAGAATTTCAGGTAGATTACAATTATGACAGTGAATTTCGTTGAACTTGGTACGTGCCAGTTGACATATAAGCTGTTGTCTCATTATGACCGTTAGCAATAAGAGCGAGCAGCTTTTGTGGTATTTGAACAAAGCCCAGGCTTTAAACTCGGTTGCAATGCTGTCGATTTGAAAGGGTCTTTTTTTTGTTTTGTTTTCTCTTGCCTTTAATATAATGGAGCTGACCATTGGCTGATATTGCTTTAGCACAGAAATAGCAGTCGTGCACATTCTGTTGAGAGGTTACAACAATCATTCAATGACTCTTATCTTTTTGATGCTTATGAGTGTTCAGTGTTCTTCAAATTGTCTCAGAGATCTTTTTAGAAGCTGTAGATTGTGGTGTTGCCAAATTGTCCCCAGATTGTGTTTGCCAAAATCAAACTGGTAAATAAAAATAACACTTTCTGAATTGTAGCTAAGCCAGTAAGTCACAGCTTTAGTATGCATACGTGCAAAAACTCCTGCCTTTTTCCCTGTTTCTCATTCATGATGGAGCTGGTTACCTGTGTAACTGTATGAGAAATGAGTTTGTGTGTCTTTAGTGTAGTACATCTAAGTACCAATTGGCATATTCAGATTTGTCTTTTAGCAATAACATTATTTCATGGTTACTAGCTGAATTTTGCTTTAAGATGCACAGAGAGCTCTGTTTCTACCTGATGGTACATATTCCTATGATTTTATCGCCTAAGCCTAGTATTACCTTTCATTTGTGACATTTTTGATTATCTGTGAAATCGGTGAAGTCCTTAGACTGTTACACGCCTTGGTAGCATGAATAGGTTATTTTTTTCATTACACTGTCGGTACATTTTTTGACTGAATGTCCTGGCAACATGATTCTTGCATTGCTGACATTCTACTCCAGACATTCACATACAGATTTTGTGAATTTATCCATATGCTTTGCTAGGACATACTGTGATTTTGCTAAAAGCCTGTAAACAACCCAATAAAAAAACACCCTAGGTGCAGCGAGTGCAGCACTTAATCAAGTAATGGGTTCAAACTGTGTCTCTCATCTATTCGGATTATTTTTTTCCTGTTTGACATCATTGGAACATTTCCTTTGCGCGTTTCACCTGTAGTTAGACAGTAGATAGATATTACTTTGGAACTCTAAATGAGCGTTTGTTAGTATTTTTGACTTTGTACAGCCAAACAATAAACTGAAAAATGATAAGCAATCAATGCATCAAACAATAGAAAATAATAATTTGTTTAAACTAATTGAAAAATATTAATTTCAGCGCATGTCTTTCTTACAGCAGCATCTTGTTTGTGTTCAATTTAAGGCAGGTTGTAGTGCTGTCTGTTAACCCATGAGGTTTTTATAATGGATCACAGCAGACTGACTGCACCATGGATTTGGTGTCAGAAGCATAGACACAGTGGATTTGCATCCCACTTAGTGATGGTAATGAGGGTCAGTTATTAGAAATTCAAGGAAAAAATGGATCATTGTGCCCTTGTGCTTGTAAAGTATGTAAATCTGCATATTTGCTTTTCACGCACCAACCCAGATTGTACTGTGAAAGTCAGTGGGGGTCTTAGATGTGAGAAAGTGCACCATTTGATAATTATTTTTCATAAAGCAATAAATTGTTTTGCTTTTATTCCACAGAAATGGACCTTCATTATGATCACTAAGACTAGATCCATGAATATGCTAATTTCTTTCTGGTACTGATACTGAATCATGATGCACACTCTACTCCTTTTTGACCTACTCGGGCTTTGTGAATTGCAAGAGTTTTATGTGGAACATATAAAGGACCCTGAGCTGCAACTTTCAAACAACCTTGAATGAGTAAATATTCTTTAGTGACAACTTTTTTGTCAAATGGGATGTTTTGAAAATATATAAATGTGGGAAAAAGAATCAAGAATTTACATTTTTACAATATTTTACAGCACACGAAATTGTTATCTTTCAGGCTCAAAGTTACGAATCCTCTTGTCTCCATACAAAAGGGAAAAAATTCCAAGTGATGAAACTGCTTGCGAGCTGTACTAGTGAGATAGCCAGACAAGTGTTTTGATTAAGACTTCTGTTATCGGATAAAAATGGAGCCGTGCTCTCTATTTTTATCATCGCTCACTCACATTTGTCATTTGCAGTTTATTGCATGAGGCTGGAAACTCCAAAAAGGAGGGCAACACCAACGTGTAACAGATAATCCCATGGCCATGAAAATACATCAGTATCTCAATGCAACTGTTTTTTTTATTATTGTTAAACTTTTCTAACTTTCACCCTTCATATCATTGGAATGCGCTCTGAATCACAATGCTCCGCTGCACTCATGTTTTCGGCGCATGTACTTCATCGGTAATATAACTCCAGCTTAAATTATCAGCACAGTGCAGCAATACTGCTTCTGAAAGGGCCTGTAACTTAGGATGCTTTGTGGGGGAAAATGTCAGTACAGTCTAGTTATTTCTATTATTGTACATCTGTCACGGGGAGATGACACACACTTCAGCTGGTGGAAGACACATTTTATCACAGCTATCAGCACTGTCGGATTGACAACTGCATCGGTGTCTCTATCTGGTGCCTCAGCTGCAGGAGAAGGTGCCAGTCTATCTATTTCATGCTACTAGAAGAGTTTTGACAGATGTCTGTTTTTGCATTCATGTAACAAAGCAGTTTTAAGGTGTGTTCGCACTTGACAGGTTTGATTCAATTAAACCAAACTCGGGTTCAAATTCTGTTAGTAGAGTTCATCTGAGTAAGTCTGAAAGCTGCCATCTACCAAGCCTTGAGGCGCACAAACTTAATCATTTAAACAAACTCTAGTGTGCTTTGAATAAAATATGAAGGCATTACAACAAAAAACATCTAAACAAACCAAAAACAAGACCAAATAGGCTTATGTGGTTCTTCTCATCATAGGAGCTGTGTCAGTGTATCTTTGTTTGTGTTTGCAATGGAGCAATAATTGGCTGTGTTTTGACTCCTTAATACATTTTGCAAGTTCTTTGTGAGGGAGTGTGGCATTGAAGCAGGTATCTGTGGTATGAGGGGGCTTGGTTATGGAGGGCTTTGTGGGTCAGCAGGAGGACTTTGAACTGGATGCGTTGTGGGATAGGAAGCCAATGGAGGTTTTGGAGGACAGGAGTGATGTGTTCGCAGGAGTGGGTGAGTAGGTGAGCAGCAGAGCTCTGGATATACTGAAGTTTACTGAGGACTTTTGAAGATGAACCATAAAGAATGCTGTTGCAGTAATCAATTTGGAATGTGATGACTGCATGGATGAGGGTTTCAGCAGCAGAGAAGGAGAGTGACTTGCAGAGGTGTGCGATGTTCTTGAGGTGGAAGAAGGCGGTCCGGGTGATCTGGTTGTGGTTATGTGATGTGTTGTTGGAAGGTGAGGTTGCTGTCAAGAATGATTCCCAGATTACGGATGTGAGGTGATGGGGACAGAGTGGAGTTGTCGATGGTCAGGGTGAAGCTGTCACTGTTTTTTTGTGAGGGATTTGGGGCCAATGATTATTATGTCTGATTTTTCACAGTTTAATTGTAGAAAGTTACTTTGCATCCATGTTTTTATTTCACTGAGGCAGTTGGTCAAGGTGGAGCAGGTTGTTGGGGTGATGGATTTGATTGAAATGTAAATCTGTATGTCGTCGGCGTAGCAGTGGAAGTGTAGACCATCCTTGCGGATGATATTGCCAAGAGGGAGGATGTAGAGGATGAACAGGAGGGGGCCAAGCACCGAACCCTGGGGGACGCCTTGCAGCAGAGGAGCGACAGAGGAGGTGCAGCTATTGATGCTGATGAATTGTTGTCTGTTTGAAAGATCTGACCTGATCCAGGCGAGAGCTGTACCGGTGATGTTGAGGAGTGATTCCGGGCGGGAGGGGAGGATGGAGTGGTTGATGGTGTCGAAGGCTGCAGTGAGGTCGAGCATGATGAGGATGTTGAGGAGACCAGAGTCTGCAGAGTGGAGGATGTTGTTGGTGACTTTGAGAAGGGCTGTTTCCGTGCTGTGTTGTGAGTGAAATCCAGATTGAAATGGTTCGAACAGGGCATTGGAAGTGAGATGGGTTTTGATTTGGGCAGCTACGACACGTTCCAGGATTTTTGACAGAAAGGGGAGGTTGGAAATGGGATGGAAGTTAATCATGATGTCAAGATTGAGTCCAGGTTTTTTTAAAGATGGGGGAACTGAGAGATGAATTAATTATTGTGGTAATGAGGGAGGAGATGGAAGGGAGACAGTCCTTGGTGAGAGCGGATGGGAAGGGATCAAGACTACAGGTGAAGCTGCTAATTCCTGTTGTAAATTTGGAGAGTTGTGTGGGTCATAGTGAGGAGAAATATAAGGGCTGACTGGTCAAAAGTGGGGAGGCGGGTGTGGGTGTTGAGGGGGCAGTGGAGGTGGGCAGGTTGCTGTAGATATTTTAAATTTTTGTTTGGAAAAATGTCAGGAATGAGTTGCACTTGTCTGTTGTGAAGGATGAGCTGAAGCTATCGGCGGGTTTAAGAAGTTTGTTTATCGTGGAGAACAGTGTCTTAGGATTGCTGGAGCCAGAATGTATGAGGTGGGGGTAGAAGGTAGTCCGAACTGTGTTGAAAGCATTCTTGTACTGTTGGAGGTAGTCTGAGTAGGCCTGGAGGTGAGCTATTAAACCGATTTTCTTGGAGAGTCTTTCAAGCTGATGCTTTTGGGATTTCATGATGTGAAATTCTGGAGTGTACCATGGGGCTGAATGTGTAAAGGAGACGGTTTTGGATTTAATAGAGGCCAGCTGGTCAAGATAGGAGGAGAGAGTGTCGTAGTAGTAAGGTCGGTGGGATTATCAGAAAGTGGGGGAGGGAAGGCAGATATACGAGTGGTGAGGGAGGCTGAAAAGGCAGAGGGAGTGATGGACTTGAGATTTCTGAATGATATTTTGCGCTTGTCTTTTGGGAGGGGGGAAGGGAATGTCAATGTCCATGGTGATTGCCAGGTGGTCAGAGATATGGAGGTTGAGGCACGAGAGTTGATGTAGAGCGAGACCAGTAGAGCAGACCAGACCGGTGAGCTGGTGTGCTCCAGGTGCAGCTGGTAGGGAAGAGTACGTGCTCTTCTTAGACAGAAAAGAGTTTTAAGCGTTTAAATCAATGACTGGAGAGGGATTTTAGAAATGCCAGTGTGAAGTCAAAGCAAACCAAAACTATAATGCATCAATACTGCTTTGGTCTGGACCCAAAAAAACTGAACTGAACCCTGAGAGACCTTTATTGTAGACTTAGACTGTTTATCTCTCCCTAGCTAGAATTTGCACAAAAGCAGCATTTGCAAGCAGATTTTTGTCGATGTTCAATAATCCCCAAATGAAAATGCCTTAAATATCTCAGCTGGCTTGGACTAGCATTTTCTAATCACTTAGTTGCCCACAACACCCACATTAGCAAGTCTCCCTTGGAAATCTGTCACAGGAATATCTTAAAGGTTGAAAGGCGTCTATGTATAGTTAGTAACTTTCTTCACAGAAGGTGGCAGCTGCATGCATGTTGGACTATCAGAAGTTAAAATGGATTGTAAAGGTGAGCAAGAATTCAATCAGAAACTGTCAGAACATCCATAAAACCTTTTCAAACCACCCTCATTTCTGCTAGTTGAAGCACATAGTATTCACTGAATTAGAGGGGAAATAAGTATTCCCTGGAACCTACTGAACCCTCTCCAGCTGTATAATTCACTGACAAGTGGATTATACAGCTAGAGTGGTTTGAAACACTTTTTTATTTATTTTTTTTGCCATGACTCCGGATCATCATTTGGTTCCTTTCTAACTCAAATGTGAATTAGAAGGCTGTCCACTTGTCAGAGCCACTTTTCCAGCCAGCAGGAGGTCAGTAATTGTTGAAAAAAGAACTCAGAAAAACTGACTGTCCTTAAGTGGTATTTGTAGTCCAGAATAAGGAAATGTAATTGCACCATCTTTTATATAAGTCATTGCACCAATAAAACATGGTTTGGTTTATATTGTAATTTGTTATTTAACTCGATTGTGCATCTTATTACTTTTCATTGTTGTACCAAAAAGAAAGACATCTGCAGTAACCGTTTCATTATTCAGGGAGCGAGTGAGTGTTTAAGTAAGAATCCTGTTTAGTTTGCATAATTTTAATCCTTCTGGGCATCAAGCATCACATTTCCTGTCTAACTTGGACAAGTAAGACAGCGTGCCACCTTTTCTTACGTCGCCCTAATTTTTGCCTCTGCCTCTTCACTCTCATAACCACTGAATGGCCACATTGACAGATTAGTGGCACCTAGCCAGCCTCTAATTAGCCCACCCATGTGTCTCCAATGGGCCTCAAACAAATACCGACACAGCTTGTGTTTATTGCATCAACCTAATCAGACTCATGTACAGGTGACAAAACACCAGCACCCCGACTCAACACAAACAATGCTTATCAAGAATGACAATATGCCTCGCATATAATGTACATAACTGTGCAGTGTCTAAGCCTTTTGACTTGTCTCTGTTAATTTTAAAATCTACCAATGTGCAAAGTGCAGCGTCTCGCAATCTGGATCAGTCTCACCTCAGACGAACATCAAGTTGGGAATTAGAATTAGAATATGAGTCTGACAGGTGCTTGTTTTCATTCCAGGTGATATCATTCATCAGGCTGGATCCGCTGAGCAAGCAGACAATGTTTGGTGTCTAATTTAGTTCTCTGTAGGCAGAAATGAAGAGCTTTTTAATGAATGGTGATGGCACAGAGAGAATTAGAATTCATGGAAATAGCTTTATATGGCTGGAGTGGAATCAGTCTTAATATGGGCAATATGGCTTTGTTTGCCATATTAGGTGTTTCACAGTATTGGCTCAACCCATGTTTACAAAGTCGAAGGGGACATTCGGAGTAATGGTGGAGATGTTGCTGTCTTTGAAAACACTTAAAGTACAGGTTGATATTTGAAGTTTCATCCTGTCTTGTTTGTAACATGAAGAATCTGCAGTTATGTAAGTGCAGCGCTGAACAACGCATATACAAGTTCAGTTAGAGGAATACACAGTAAATATTCAAGCAATCTGTCCAGATTTTTATATTTCTTGTGTACTAGTAGAAGTTAAATCACTCTGCAGTTTCTATAAATACACATAAATAGCAATCTAGCCATGATTATTTGTTGGGATCACCTGAATGAAACTGATATAATATTGATTTGAATCTGGAACTGAGTCATCAAAATATAATTTAAAAGATTGCATTCATTAACAGCTTCTCATACTTGACCTTTTTCTGCACTCCTCAGTGTGAAAACTACACCATAGCTTTCAGTGGAGCTCACTTTATTCATTTTGTCACTAAAAGCAACAGATACAAGATGTATAAAGCACTTATTACTCCTCCAAAGAACGGCGGAGTTATGTGATGATGGGCGTGCGTTTGTCTGTGAATCTGTCTGTCTGTCTGTCTGTGTGTGAAACATTACTCAAAAACGGACTAACGGATTTGGATCAAATTTTCAGGGAAGGTCAGAAATCACACAAGGACCAAGTGATTAGATTTTGGCAGTGATGCGGCTTATAATCTGGATCCACGGCTTTGTTAAGGATTTCCCATTGCCAGATATAGCTGCCGACAACCATGACGTGAACACTGTCAGTTACCCACTGACGATCGCATGATTGTGATCCTACTACAAAATGACCGTGATTTATCAGTTGGAAATCATACAAGGAAAAGCTGATTAAACTGTGGGGTGTTTCTGAGTCCCATCAATTCCTGCCGCCCACTACATATTTAGGTCACGCAATGTAGCAAACCCCAGCCAGACACGATAAGTTCAGCCGTCATCCTTATTTTGAACACAAATTCTCCTTTCTGTCCTTCACTCATTTCTTCACCTTAAGAGCTTGTCCCCATCCCAGCTAGATGCTTATAAGTTTAGACACATCCTTTGCTTTGATTCCGGAACCTGCGCCTCTGAAAGTGGCTGCAAAGTTTGGTGTCTCTTAACTGTTTTAAATTTTTGCTGTATTTTTTTCATAGTTTTGTCATGTTTTGTCGGCTGCTGATGGAGGTTTCTGCTGGGAGAAGAGTTTATTCAAGAGAGGAGCTTTTTTTTATTGAGACAGAACAAATCTGGACAGCAACATCCAATTCCAATGGACATCTTGAGGTGTTTTCGTGGTTGCCGTGCTGGTGCAAAGGTGAAGGCTAGGAAATGGAGATATAAGCCCTTTCTACCATCAGTCATCATGGGAAACGTCAACTCTCTGCCAAACAAAAGTGACGAGCTGGAGACATTGGTGAAGACTGACAAAACATACCGTGAATGCAGTCTCCTGTGTTTTACTGAAACCTGGCTGAATCAAAACAACTCAGACTCAACTGTGGATCTACCTGGCTTCACTCTCATAAGGTCAGACAGAGATGCTAAAGCTAGCAGCAAGAAGAAAGGAGGGGGTCTGGCTTTATTTGTTAACCAGAGATGGTGTAACTCCTCATATATAACTGTTAAGGAGAAATTGTGTTGTCCAGATATTGAACTGTTGGCAGTTGCCCTACGGCGATACTATGTTCCAAGGGAGTTCAGTCATATCATAACAATACTTGTATACATTCCACCCAAGGCAACTGACTTGGTTCTGTGTGATGTTTTGCATGATACTGTTGCTAGGATAGAGACTCAACATCCTGAGGCACTTGTAATAATATGAAGAGATTTCAATAATGTCAGCCTTTCCTCTCACCTGACTGGGTTTATACAGTTTGTTAACTGCCCTACCAGAGAAAATAAAACCCTAGACCTGCTGTATGTCAATGTCAAAGAAGCTTACAGAGCTACTGCCTTACCACCACTGGGCAGGTCAGATCATAACTTGGTTTATCTGCAGACCTATTACAAACCTTGTGTGCTGAGACAGCCTGCAACTAAAGTCAAAATCAGAAGATGAACTCCTCAGGCTAGTGAAGCTCTAAGGGACTGCTTTGAATCAACAGACTGGAATGTGCTGCTGGAAACAGATGAGGACAGTATGAACATTGACAGATAGGTTGATTGTTTCACTGAGTACATCAACTTCTGTAGAGAGACAGTCATACCTGTGAAGACTGTTCGCTCTTTCCCCAATAACAAACCCTGGATCACAAGCGACATACAGTAAAGGCAATCCTCAACCAGAAAAAAAGCTTTTACAGATGGTGACAAAGAACGGCTCAAAGACGTGCAACATGAGTTGAAGAGGAGACTGAAGATGGCAAAGCTGGAATACAAAAAGAAGATAGAGAGGAATTTTCAACACAGCAACATTCGTGATGTGTGGAGAGGAACCAGTACCATCTCTGGACATAACAATAAAAAGAAAAGGGAGCCAATAGTGGGTGACGTGGAAAGAGCTGATGAACTCAACCTGTTCTTCAACAGATTTGACACTGTGGACACACCTATTTCCACTGCTGCTCCTCCTTCTTCTCCTCAACATATGGAAATCCCCACTATAGCTCTTTCTTCTCCTCCTCCATCTCCTACACATGCCTCCACTGCTGCAGCCACTTCTCTTGTAGCACCTGTACCCTTCTCTGTCACAGAGACAGGGGTGATGTTGGAGCTTGGGATACTTTGCTCTGGGTAGGCAGTAGGGCTGGGCGATATGGCCTAAAAAAAAAAATCTCAGATTTTTTTCACAAAAAATCCCGATTCACGATTTTTTTTTTTTTTTACCCCCTACCTATTCTCAGCACCTTGGAGTCCAGTCTACTCTATGCAAATAAGCTGCAGCCCTCTCCAGGTAAACACACCGGATCGCAGCTGGAAATGCGCTGCATGTGGCATGCTGGTCCGGTTGCGGTGCATTTCCAGCGTCTTTGAGTTTTTGGAAAAGCGCTTTATAAATAAAATTTATTATTATTATTATTATTATTATTATTATTATTATTATTATTTCCCGTTGCGATCCGGTGTGTTTACCTGGAGAGGGCTGCAGCTCATTTGCATAAAGTAGACTGACTTCTACTTCAGTGGTTCCCAACCTGTGTGGCTTGGGAGCCCCTCCTATAAGCTGCACCCCAGCCCCCAGCGCCCCCCCATCACCCACCCACCACCACCACATAAGTACACTACAAAACATAAGAGGGAAGTTATTGAATTGTATTACTCATAGAAAATTTCCTAAAATTACAAAAAAATATTTTATATCAAACCAAGAGTTGTACTATGATGAGGAGGAGAGAGTTTATGGCTGCAGTAAATTTGTTGACACTAAAATGCATAAGAGTTATTGATTTTTTTTTTTTTAAACTAAAAAATTCCTTACAATTATGAGAAAAAATATTTAATATTAAACTAAGAGTTGTAGTATGACCAGCAGGAGCAGTAAATTTGTTGAATATTTGTGTCTCTTCGCTGTTTGCAGCGGTTTTGCATTTTGCAGACGTCCCTGTTCACTCGTCGCACAGCCGGCTGCTCATAGACAACAATGTTATTTCTGCAGCTCGAAAGACAGCTACCTTTGATTAAACTGGGCTTGTAGCATATTGTCTACCTTACAATGATGGAAAAGAGGCATCGTTTATGTTTAGACAACGTATATTTAATGAGTTATTGATGCCGGAAGTCCGAATTTGTGAATATCTTTCCGACTTTACCGAACTGTGTTTTATTTCCTGACGCCGCCGTAATTTGCTGGTTTTATGCTGCCATTTGTGAGCATTTCACTACAAATAACATAATTCTGTCTCGTCCTTTAATAAAACCAAATTTAAGGTAACTCTCGAAGTATCGCCAGAGTTTTTAGGTACTGATGAATCTTCACCTGTTTTGCGTTTTTCAGACACCGTTTCCGTCAGTAATTTTCTAACTGTAACACAAACTAATGAATCGGGATGAACTAGAGCCAACCTGAAGAAAGACCAAATAAATGTGTTTTTAAAATGTTTTATAAGTAGACTTGTGATGACACAGCGAGTCTGTTACTCTGATTTTATCCAGAATGTAAAAATCTATTTTTTATAACATCACAGCCTCAGAGCAGACAAAGCGGACCCCAGGTTGAGAACCACTGTTCTACTTTATGCAAATTGGATGCGGGTGCGAAGATCCCACGCATCGTGAAACTGTCCTCAAACTTCTAAACTAGGCGTCAGTGACCTAAAACAAGGACAGATTCAGCTGCTGCAGATTATTTCTGCCTCAAATCCTTTCAGAAATACATTTCGGTGACGTGTTTTTGAAATAAAAGGGAAAATTTACGGCCGAGCCGCTGTGTTTATCTGACTTGTCTGCCGGACTGTCCAGCTGAAAGCTCGGTCATGTGACCACGTAGCGGCCTGCTGTTGCTCAGCGCTGTCATGTGATCATGTTGTGGTCCGCTAGTGACCGCCGTCCGTGCGATTTTGAGATGCGGTGCGTTGCCGTGCGGGAAAATAGCATCTAGTGGACACACGCCTTTAGATCTGCACCGGTCGCCGCCATGTTGTTTGTGTATCAAGCGCGGGGGGGAGGGAGGCGCGCTCTGAACTACGGGAGCCCAGCAGGAAGGCGTTGGTGGCGGATGTTGATGAGAAAATAGATTTTCATTAAAACAAATCGACATTAAGTACAAACTCGAATTAATCAATAAAATCGATTTATCGCCCAGCTCTAGTAGGCAGCTGGCCCAGATGGTGTGTGTCCAAGGCTGCTTAAAGACTGTGCTGCACAACTGTGTCAACCTCTCCACAGGATCTTCAACCTGTCTACAGCTGGGGCGGGTGCCTGTTCTATGGAAAACATCCTGTATTGTACCGGTACCAAAAATCAAATGTCCGGCTCAACTAAATGACTACAGACCTATTGCCCTTACCTCACACATCATGAAAACTCTGGAGCAGCTGATTCTACACCTACTGAGGCTTGAGGTCAAAGACGAACTCGATTCACTGCAGTTTGCATACAAAGAACACATTGGAGTGGATGATGCCATTCTCTTCATGCTTCACCATGTCCTGTCTTATCTGGAGGAACCTGGAGTTTATGCGAGAGTCATGTTCTTTGATTTTTCAAACACATTCAACTCCATCCAACCCACCATACTCAAAGACAAGCTCACAGAGATGGGAGTGGATCCTTCCTGTGTTTCTTGGATCACAGATTACCTGATATGAAGGTCACAGTTTGTCAGGTTGGGGGACTGTGTTTCTGGGACATTAATGAGCAGTACTGGGGCTCCACAAGGAACAGTCCTTCCTCCATTCCTGTTCACACTGTATACATCAGACTTCAAATACAGCACTGAGTCCTGCCACATTCAGAAATACGCTGATGACACTGCTATCGTGGCATGTATCAGAAATGGACATGAAGCTGTATACAGGGAGTTGATAAGTGCCTTCAGTGACTGGAGTCACCAAAACTGCCTGCTACTCAACGCCTCAAAGACAAAGGAAATGATCATCGATTTCCGCAGATCCAAACCCCCTTTTCAGCCAGTAAACACTTGTGGCGTGGACATCGAGGTGGTGACATCATATAAATATTTAGGTGTCCACCTTGATCATAAGTTGGACTGGTCTAGAAACGTAGACTTCATCTACAAAAGGGCCAGAGCCGACTTTTTTGCCTCAGAAGACTTCGATCATTAGACATCTGCAGTAAGATGCTGCAGATGTTTTATCAGTCTGTGGTAGCAAGTGTCCTGTTTTATGCTGCAGTCTGCTGAGGAGGCAGTATAAAAAAACAAGGATGCAAGGCGTCTGAACAGACTGATTAAAAAAGCTGGCTCTGTGGTTGGAGTCAGATTGAACACATTGGAGGATGAGGTGGAGAGACAGGCACTGAGAAAGATGAAGGCCATTTTGACAAACCTGGATCATCCACTTCACGTCTGCCTCAGTGAACAACAAAACATAGGTGGACGGCACCTATCCCTGCGCTGCAGGACAGAAAGATTCAGAAAATCTTTCTTGCTATCAGCAATCAGACTATTTAATTCAATAGTAAACAGATGAGACCAGACAAGTGAATTTCCCTTCGGGGATTAATAAAGTAATTGTATTGTATTTGCTAGACAGCAACAGTGTGGAACCGTTTTCTTTTATCTTAATGTGAATTTTCTGACTTTTCGACAGCACCTTCATCATGTCAAGAAACCGCTTCTTAGAGAAACACTTCCTGTGCTGCTGGAACGGTGACGAAATAAAAGCCCGCAACATTAAAAGTACATCTTCAAAATAAAAGCATGGAGGGAACGGTTATTTTAACACTAGCAAAACAAAGGCTTGCCAAACGTGATCAACAGACCTTTATAAGAGTAGTTTACATGCAATTCAAAATCCATAAATAACATGCACATGCATAACACATGCCTGTGCTCAGCGCAAGGTCATTTGTTCTTGAAGATTTCATCCTTTGAAAATGATACATCAACTGAGCAGCCTTGGCGGAGTACTGCGCTCTCTGAGTGCTTTTCTAGTTTTTATCTTTTTTAATAATATCATTACAGGAGATGTCTGTCTGACAATTTGGTGACTAAATTTAAGGAAATAATACCCTCTCTATTTAATTCAGCACCACTTACTGATAAAATGGAAGGGAAGTATTATAATTTTACCCCCACAGAAGTGGATTATTTTGTTAATAATGCTTCAGCCTCACTGCATACAACACTTGATAGTGTTGCACCCGTAAAAAAGAAAGTTCTGTCTCAGAGAGGACCTGCTCCTTGGTATAATTCCCAGCTGCGGATTTTAAAGCAGGTATCCCGAAAGCTGGAAAGGAAGTGGTATTCCACTAATTTAGAGGAGGTTTCTGTAGCTTGGAAAAATAGTCTACTAATTTATAAAAAAAAGCTCTTCGTGATGCCAGGACAACATACTATTCATCTTTAATAGAGAAAAACAAGAACAACCCCAGGTTTCTCTTCAGCACTGTAGGTGCTGACAAAGAGTCAGAGCTCTGTTGAAACTTGTATTCCTTTAGCTCTGAGCAGTAACGACTTCATGAGCTTCTTTACAGATAAAATTGTTATGATTAGAGAAAAAATTAATCTGGCCCTTCCTACAAATGTCACAGATGTATCATCGAGTACAGATGCTTTAGAATTGGCTGTAAGACCAGATGGATATTTAGAATTTTTCACTCCTATACATCTCTCTGAACTAATTTTAAGTTTCCACATCCAAACCATCAACATGTCTTTTAGATCCTATCCCAACTAGACTGTTCAAGGAGGCTTTACCTTTAATTAATTCCTCAATGTTAGATCTGATTAATCTATTTCTAGTAACAGGCTATGTACCACAGGCTTTTAAGGTTGCTGTTATCAAACCTTTACTTAAAAAGCCCACTCTAAATCCAGATGTTTTAGCTAACTATAGACCGATATCCAACCTCCCATTTCTCTCTAAAATTCTAGAAAGAACAGTTGCAAATCAATTATGTGAACATTTACAAAGGAATAGCTTGTTTGAAGAGTTTCAGTCAGGCTTCAGGGTGCATCATAGCACAGAAGCAGCTCTGGTGAAAGTTACTAATGACCTTCTCATAGCGTCAGATAATGGATTGGTCTCTATACTTATTTTGTTGGATATTAGTGCAATATTCGATACAATCGACCACAAACTTCTATTACAGCGTCTAGAACACTGTATTGGCATTAAAGGAACAGCACTGGACTGGTTTAAATCCTACTTATCAGACAGGTTCCAGTTTGTGCATGTCAACAATGACTCTTCTGAGGATACTAGGGTTAATCATGGAGTTCCTCAGGGTTCTGTCTTAGGACCAATACTGTTCACATTATATCCAAAGTTGTTTAAATCAATCCAACTGGACTTTAAGAAAGTTCCTTGAAGACGTTTCACCTCTCATCCAAGAGGCTTCTTCAGTTCTGGCGGTGGTTGATGTTGCCTCAGCTTATAACCTCTGTGAGGTGTGGTCAGTGCTATTCACATTCCGGCGACCATTGCCAAGGCCCATCTGGCTCCTCAACGATGGTCGTTGGGAGCCAGGGAGTGACAAAGGGGGTCGTTGAAATGCGAGTTTCACCGAGCCCTCGTATGCTAATGGCGGTCGTTAGCATGAGCCACCTCACATGAGTCATTCTGCTGAGTAGCTCTTTTGGGGAGTTTTGAAAGGACCTGATTGTAAATCGGCGAAAGATGATGTCGCAGACCACCCCCCCTGTTCAGAGATGGCTTCTCAACTTTGAATTGGATGGCTTCTTTCACACCTCTCTAAAACCATCTGTCCTCCCTGTCCAAAATCTGAACATTGGTGTCCTGAAATGAGTGTCTTTCTTCCTTGAGGTGAAGGAAGACCACCGAATCCTGTCCTGAGGAATTGGCTCTTCTGTGTTGAGCCATTCGCTTGTTAAGTGGCTGTTTGGTTTCCCCTATATAGAGATCTGAGCATTCCTCGCTGCATTTAACTGCATACACCAGGTTGCTCTTCTGACTGTGTGGTGTGGGGTCTTTTGGGTGGACCAGTCTTTGTCTGAGGGTGTTATTTGGCTTAAAAAAGACATGGATCTGGTGTTTGTTGAAGATCCTCCTCAGTTTTTCAGACACTCCAGACACATACGGGATCACTATTTTGTTTCGCCTGTTCTTCTCTTCAGTCCTCACTGGGTTGTTCTCCTTTCTGGATCTTGTGTGAGTCTTCACAAAGGTCCAATCAGGATATCCACAAGTTTTCAGTGCCCCTTTCAGTTGTTTGTGTTCTTTTTCCTGGCCTTGGGTATTGGTGGGTAACATGTCGACCCTGTGTTGCAGGGTCCTGATGACGCCTAGCTTGTGCTCCAGTGGGTGGTGAGAGTCAAAAAGCAGGTACTGGTCCGTGTGTGTTGGTTTCCTGTATACCCCAACAGTCAGACTTCTCTCCTCTTCTGTGTGGACCTCACAATCCAAAAAGGGCAAACTGTTGTCTTTTACATCCTCTCTGGTGAACTTGATGTTGCTGTCCACAGAGTTGATGTGTTCGGTGAAAGTTTGCACCTCATGTATTCTGATCTTGACCCATGTGTCGTCCACATATCGGAACCTGTGGCTCGGTGTTGCTCCGTAGAACGAAGTCAGAGCCCTGTGTTCCACTTCCTCCATGTACAGATTGGCCACAATAGGAGACACTGGCGAGCCCATGGCACATCCATGTTTCTGCCTATAGAAGCTCCCTCTGTACTGGAAATAGGTGGTGTTCAGGCAGAGGTCCAAAAGTTGGCAAATCTGGTCACTGAGGGTGTTGTCTTGTAAAAGCCGCTGTCTCACTGTTTCCACCGCCTCCATTGTGGGAACACGTGAATAGGGAGGTGACATCGTAGGATACCATGGTTTCATCTGTATCCAATCTCAGTCCTCTCACCTTTTCCACAAAGTCCAAGGAGTTCTGCACATGGTGGGGATTCTTCCCCACCAGCGGGGCCAAGATGGTGGCTACATGTTTGGCGATGTTGCAGGTGACAGAGTTAATGCTGCTGACGATAGGTCTGAGGGGGGCTCCTTCTTTATGAATTTTGGGGAGGCCATATATGCATGGAATGGCATCCCCAGGGTACAAGCAATGGTATTGCAAGCAGTTTATTGTTTCCTCCTTCTGTAGCTTCTGTAGGCAATCCACAACCTTCTTTTTGTAGCTGCTGGTTGGGTCGCGCTTCAGGGTCTCATAAGTGCTGCTGTCACTAAGTAAAGACATTATCTTGGTATGGTAATCTGTTGTGTTCAGGATCACAGTGCATCTTCCTTCATCTGCTGGAAGAAAGGTGATGTTCTGGTCCTTACTCAGTGCCGTCACTGCCTTCCTTTCTTGGGTGGAAAGGTTGGAAGGGGGGCACCTTAGCTTCAGAAAGGGCTGCTGTTACCTTTAGCCTTAGCCCCTCTGCTTCTGTTGAGGATAGGTTGTTTTTCTTGATGGCTGATTCTGTGGCCGTAATGAGGTCCACAACCGGTAAGTGCTATGGGGTCATGGCGAAGTTTAATCCTTTGGCGAGGACGTCCTTCTCTAGTTGGGTGAGCTCTCTGTCTGATAAATTCCTCACCCATCTGTCTTGCATGTTACACAGACATCTTGCTAAACGCTGTTCACATTATACATGCTTCCGTTAGGCAATATCATTAGGAAGCACTGTATTCCATTGTTATGCTGACGACACGCAATTGTATTTATCTATGAAACCAGATGAAACTAATCAGCTAGCAAGACTGCAAGATTGTCTTAAGGACATAAAGACCTGGATGACCTGTAATTTCCTACTACTAAATTCAGACAAGACTGAAGTCATTGTATTTGACCCCAAACATCTTAGAAACTCGCTTTCAAAGCATATAGTTGCTCTGGATGGCATTACATTGGCCTCCAGTACTACTGTGAGGAACCTCGGCATTATCTTTGACCAGGACATGTCCTTTACCTCACACATCAAACAAATCTGTAGGATTTCCTTTTTCCACCTGAGAAATACTGTAAAAATCAGGAACATCCTGTCTCAGAGTGATGCGGAAAAACTAGTCCATGCATTTGTTACTTCCAGGCTTGACTACTGTAATTCCTTATTATCAGGTTGTCCCAATAGCTCTCTGAAACATCTACAGCTGATCCAAAACGCTGCAGCCAGAGTACTGATGGGAGTTAGCAAGAGAGATCATATTTCTCCTATACTGGTTTCTCTTCACTGGCTTCCAGTTAAATCTAGAATAGAATTCAAAATCCTTCTTTTCACATATAAAGCTCTTAACAGCCAATCTCCATCATATATTAAAGACCTGATAGTACCATGTTATCCTAGCAGAACTCTTCGCTCTCAGACTACAGGCTTACTTGTTGTTCCTAGAATCTCTAAAAGTAGAATGGGAGGCAGAGCCTTCAGTTATCAGGCGTCTCTCCTGTGGAACCAGCTCCCAGTTTGGGTTCAGGAGGCAGACACCCTCTCTATTTTTAAGACCAGGCTTAAAACCTTCCTTTCTGACAAAGCTTATAGTTAGGGCTGACTGGGGGACCCCGAGGGGGTCAGCCGGTGTCTTCATTTGCACAACTGACTTCCACTTTGTCCCTTAGTTCTGCCCCTAGTTATGCTGCTATAGGCCTAGGCTGCTGGGGGACCTCTCTTGATGCACTGAGCCCTTCTCTATCTACCTTTATATTCAATATATATACCGATACTGCATTACACTCACTCTGTTTCCCCCTGTGTCCTCTCTCCGAGTGTCCCTGGTCCCAGAGCTGGATGCTTCAGATCTGTGGTTGTTCTCTCACCAACTGGCCTAGTCTCCATCTGTGGGATGCTGCTGCTGACCTTCCAGCCCACTGCTTCCAGCTGCCCATTTCCACCAATCTACTCTGCCTTGCCCTTACTGAATCTGAATCTATACTTGATATGCTCACCTACATATTTTTGAATTTTACCACCAGCTGTATATGTAGTATATTTAATGCCAGAGCCGTAGACCATAGCAGTAAACTATAATCAGTTTCCATGTCAGTTGTACTTTGCATGTATCATCTGTCTTATCATGCATGTATCAAATTGTGTGTTTTATGTTCCTTGTCGTCACCCCCACCCCACCCCTTTACCTCTTCACCCCTCTACCTCTATCCCTCTACCTTTCTACCTCTCTACCTCTTCTGTCCCTTTCAACCCGCCCGGCCAGCAGGCAGATGGGTGCCCCCACATAAAGAGCCGGGTTCTGCTCGAGGTTTTTTTCCCTGTTACAAGGGTGTTTTCCTTGCCACTGTCGCCTTTGAGCTTGCTCTGGGGGTCAGGCATATGGGTTCTGTAAAGCGTCTTGAGACAGTTTGACTGTAATAGGCGCTATATAAATAAAATTTAATTGAATTGAATTAATCATTATTCCTATAAATAAGGATATGAATAATAATCAATTTATTACATTCAGCACCGCAGAGGGTTTGGGTTCTTCTGTCAAGAAAGTTAGTTTTTTTCTGATCTTTGAGTTAAGATGGGTGAAGCTGAAGACATTGCACTGCCACGCTTTGATCGTGAAGAGCAGTATGTGTGCTAGCATCTTTATTATAAACTGAATCAGTGGTGAATCACCCTCATCCCTGAGTCATACATCAATAATAACTTAAATTTATGCATGGTCCATGATGGGGTGAAGATACAGAAAAAAAGAAGTGCATAACATAAATGGCATACTCTCAATATTTTAGAAACAACACTTCACAAATAATTTTTTCAGGGGCACTCATGCCTTAATATGGGGAGACAGTCTTCCCCTGGCTCCTCTATAGTTCATATCTGATGCTCAGTGCTGTGGATTCCTGTTGTAACAAAACAGTAATAAGACTTAATAACTAGCTTGATAACAACATGATGCCTGAGTTGGTAATAACTGTGTATGTGTTTTTGTTTAACCAGTTGTGGCTTCTGTCGGTTCTGGAAGCGGTGAAGGTATCTCCTCTCATAGAGAAAGTCAGTGACCACAAAGACTTCAAGAAGCTGCTCAGGACGAGAACCAATGTTCTGGTGCTTTACACCAAAACAGGTCAGTGAAAACATTCTGAATGCATATTTATTGGATGATGTTGTAGATTTTACCACAACATATGGTTGAAGGGGATGATATTCAAAAATGAACATTTGTTTAGTTGTTCAGGGACATTTGCTGTTGGAGGTGTTACATTCTGCTACTACAGCATCAATTTCTGAATGAGCATTCATTGTTACAGCAGGAGGTGGGGACAGCAGTCTAGTCAGACAATCGCAGTAATGCTTCAGAGATAATGCTGGTATTATCTCAAACAGCTTGTCATTTTAGAGGTCGTTGTGGAGTGATGGAAACCCAAATAACATTATTGTTATTTCTAATATCACTGATTTATCATAGGCATCCAATATGTCAGCCAATATGGCCAATAACTAGAAAAATGCCACCTTTACAGATAGATATAAAGGTTATTTCATAGTTTGATCAACACTGTTGTACTATTTTCGAAAGAGCAAAGTGCTGCTGTGACAATATACTTGTACAAGGGCATAATTACGGACAATTTCAATCACTTCAATCAGAAATTCCCATTTTCAAATGGCTCAGTTAGTAGCAGTCAGCACTAAAGGATTTAATTGTGAAAGACAGCACAATTGCAGCCAGAGCTGAACTTGTAATTTGGTTTCTTACACCTTTCTGAAGAACTTCAGTTCAGTATTCACTGTACAATAGATTTAATACATAATGGAAAATTATGACATGAGATGACACCAAAAGTGCTGCAAAACATGCAAGGTGTGGTCATTAAGTAACATGACTGGGCTTATGTTAATCAAACCACAGTGTGCATGCCTTAACCATGTAGTATACACTGATCAATGTGTGAGCATAAGCAAACTCTAAAAGTTTCAATCTGCTCCAATTAAATAAAATGGAATTAGTCTCATTACTTAACAGCCACACCTCGTTTATCCCCTATATTGCAGTTTTTGCGATTTCCTAATTACATCGTTTCAAATTTGGATTTGATGTCGATAAGTTGCTCAGCGCTAATTGTAGCTAAGTTGTTTTTTAAGGCTGCAATCTTTTAACCACATTTTTTACCTGCTGTCTATTCATCCTGATTTAGAGATTTATAGAATACAGATTTAAGACAGTACATGTACATACATTAACAGTACATGCACAAATATGTAGGAAACCAAAATTATGGGCACATTCTCATGACTAATGTGAGTTTGCCATGAGCATGTGCTTATAAAATGCATGTAAAGTTAATCGTTGCTTTGATTACTGGAAATTGTATAATTTTGAGGAACTAAAATTTTTGAGTGTCCTCTGTCAGAACAAAGTGCCATTATGCAATGCTCAAATCAAATATAATCCATTACAGAACATTCTACCGCTGTATCTGCAAATGTATTTAGAATTAATGTTTCGTGCAGCTTTAGCCTACAGCATGCTCTCAAGGCATGGTTGCAGTGGGCTATCTCAGTAATGACCTTGGAAATACTTATCTTATAGAATTAGAGAGTAGCTGTTAAGTGGAACGTAAAACAGTCAAACATTGTTATACACTCCGAATCATGTTTCCTTCCACCTATTTTAAAACACCAATGCATCCCAGTAGATTTTCATTCCACTTTCATTTGCATAAATCAGTGAAGGAGAGGAATATACTCTGCAGTCTCATAGAAGGAGCTGCTTTATATTACTAATGTATCCATTCATGATCAACTGATTCATTTGTTGTTGGATTCAAATCTGGACTTTCTGTATATCTCTGAGAAGTGGCTACAGCCATCCACTCCTGCTTGTGTGTTCATGGGACCAGGTTATCAGTGTTTTAGGTAGGACAGATCTGTGGGGAGGGGAGGAGGGGTGCTTATTTATGTTAAAAATGGTATTAAATGTGAACGTGTTGTGTTCAAAACTCTTAACACTCTGGAGTATGTAAGTTTAAGATTAATTTAGTCCCAACAGATGTCTTTTAACATTGTGGGGATATATAGACCTCCTTCAACAAATGACACTTTTTATGATCAGCTGACAGGAATCCTCAAGGAGTGCAATCATGACAAAGAGCTTCTTCTTATGGGTGATTTTAATTCAGACTTGGGTGACAAATCGAAGAGAAAAAATTAAAATGCATAACAGATAAATATAACATAGATCAGATGGTAAAAGGTGCAACAAGAATTTCAAAAATCTCAAGTACACAACTGGACCTGATCTTCACAAATAGAACAGAGCGAATAACTAAAAGCTACAACCTGATCACTGGTTTGTCTGATCATAATCTAACACTGGTAGCAAGGAAACTGACTAGGAAAAGATGTAGCTTTATTAAACAAACCTGTACAAACATGTTTCATTGCATACCAAAAGACAAGAAAGTTGCATTTGAAACAGAAATAAATGACATAAAATGGAATGACATAATAGACTCTGAAGATCTTGAAAAGTGTTGTAAGATATTTACCGACAAAATGAACTCTGTCAAAGAAAACTTTACTGTAAAGGTCCAGAGAAAAAGTAAAAGAAAGCCTAACTGCCCTGGCTAAATGAAAATGTGTGGAAATTAATGAGAGATAGAGATACTGCACTAAAAAAAGGCTGTTAAATCAAAAAGGGACACAGACATTTTGATTTTTAAAGGGCTGGGGACCAGGGTTATAAAATAATTGAGACAAGCTAAATGTAGTTTTTATATCTGTTTATTAGATGATGCAAAAGGTAATAGTAAGACTATCTGGCAGAACATTAACAATCTTATGAGGAAGGTACCACGTTTTTTTGATGTCCAGTTTAAAATTAAGGATGAAATAACTGGTGACAAGTCTACTGTTGCTGCTATTTTAAATCGTTATTTTTTTTAATCGGTAGATGAACTAGGTACGAATTTCAAAGATAGGGAAGTGGATATTGTACCTGTGAATGTTACAGAGGAACCTTTTGATCTGTCCCTCACAAATTTTATAGAAGTGAGTAAAATAATTGGATCCTTAAAAAGCTCAAAATGTAAGGACAACTACCAGCTGGACACCATGTTTATTAAAAAAACATTGTGATTTCCTTGCTCCACCTATTACTCACCTAATTAATCTATCACTCACACAAAGTCTTTTTCCCAGTGCATGGAAACAAGCAATTATCACTCCAATTTTCAAGCCTGGAAATCGCCATGAAGCCAGTAATTATAGGCCCATAAGTATTCTGCCTGTATTGTCCAAGATTGCTGAGAAGGTTACAGCCCAACAACTGACATCCTACCTTGACACTAGTAACTTTGGTTTACATGCAATGCAGTTTGGCAGGGATGGTTGGTGCTGTTTCTTTTAGACCTTAGTAAAGCCTTTGATACAGTTAATCACAAAATTCTTATATCAAAACTCTCAAAATTAAATTTTTCTCCTGGAGCACTACAATGGATGTCTTCATATCTTTCTGACAGATCACAGTGTGTCAAAGTTAACAGTTCTCTGTCAGACAATGTCATGTGCTCCATAGGTGTTCCCCAAGGTTCTGTGTTAGGGCCTCCGTTACTCAGTCTTTACGTCAATGACCTTCCGCAGATGTGCCATGGTGCAGATCTACAAATGTATACTGATGACATGGTCATTTATACTTGTGCAAAAACTGCTGAGTTAGTAGTTGAGACACTAACGAATGCTTTGGGAAAGATTATAGAGTGGCTTGATCAGTCATGTCTCAACCTCAGTGTTACCAAAACAAAAGGGATGTTTTTCTCCAGAACAAAGCAGTCTGTCAGCGCTGACATTTTAATTAGGACTGAAAAATAGAAATTGTGAGTGAGTTTAAATATCTTGGCGTAATGCTGGATTCAAATTTAAATTTTAAGTCACATCAAAAACCTTGTGAAAACTATAAAATATAATCTGATAAACTTTCAGCACATTAGAGGCTGTCTATCTGTGGATGCTGCAAAGACCTTCATGCATGCTATGATCCTGTCCCACATGTCGTATTGTATCACATGTTGGGGACAAGCTGGGCAGACAGTCATCAAACCGCTAGAGTTTCTTTACAAACAGACTTTGAAAATCTTGAACAAAAAATCGATGCAATACCACCATTGCAGGATTTTAGATAAGCATCATCTTCTGAGCTTTGAAAATTTTAAATTATTTTCAAATATGTGTCTTGTTTTTAAATTTTTAAATGGTTTGGCCCCTCCTCCGCTGCGCCAGTTCGTTCAGTATCGCTCGGCACAATCTATAAAATCCACGAGGATATCTTCCACCATTGACTGTTCAATGCCTTTTCGACGCACCACCTTTGGACAGTCAGCTTTTTCTGTAAAAGCTACAACTCAGTGGAGCCCCCCACCTGATGACATTAAGAACTGTACTTCTATCAGCAGTTTTAAAAGCAAACTGAAAAACTTGCTTAAGAACACTCAGAACTGCAACCATTAATGTCTTTTTAATTGGTATTTGTTTGTAACTGTGTGTACATGTGTGTTTTTAAGAGTGTGTGTGTATTTTTTGTTTCACTGTCATGTATTAATTTATTAATTTTAATTGGCATTTGTGTGTGAGTGTGTGTACGTGTGTGCTTTTAAGAGTGTGTGTGTGTATAATGTTTTGTTTCACTGTGTCATACTTTTTTGTAACATTTTAATGTTTTGATGTTTTTACTGTGACCTGCCAAGGGGCTGCAGATGGAAATTAGCTTAAAGCTAACTGTGGTGCAATACATCAAATGGTAACATTTATGTTTAATATTGTACATGGTCCCTTTTTAAATAAACTGATAATAATAACAATAATAATAATAATTCAGAAAACCCTTATAGGAGGTTAGAAGCTGCACAGGACTATCAGAGCCACACAGCCACAGATTTGTTCCATGATTCATGACCCATATCTTTCACATTACCTCGCTGGATATCGAGCCACGGCTCCGATTGATCACCGGCTGTAGCTTCACACAGGTCTTTGTTCTTTAAGGACACCAAACGTTGCCCTCATGCAGGTTTTCTGCCACACTGGTTTAATGTTGTCCTCTCCGACTAATTATCTGACTACCTCTATAGCTGCTTCACATTCATTCTCCCTCTCAAGTAAACACAGTCTGTTCCTTACTCATTGCCAGCCTCTGAAGCCCTGCAGTCAGTTACGTCCCTATTGAATTTTCTCCTGGTTAGTGTCCATCAGACCAACAGTGAACAAACCAGTCAGTGTCTGCTCACCTCCTGCTTCATACAAGGTAATAACTGATACTGAACTGCCCAGATGTTTATGTTGCCAACCCTGTATGAGGCAGGACCCTGGGGAGTCGTGGCACTTCCCCTACATCTAAATATAGAATTGGCCTGGAGCATTGAGAGGAATTGTTGTCTTTACGCAATGAATAAAACACATGTAATTTCGGGGGGGATATAAAAATGATGTACAGTGTTACACAAGGACTGGAGTATTACACACTGTTTACTCAAAGGAATCTGCGCTGGTTGCCATATCTGATGAAAATCAGTGATGTTACAATGAGTATTGTTGTAGCTGGTACATAGTAGATGGCACTAGTTTCTCTTTCGTAACACATTAACAGCTCAGCTATATTTTGTCTCTGACACAGGAGGTTGTGAAAGTCACCAGTGGTCATGAACTCATGATATTGTCCTTGAACGAGCTCACGCATGATGTTTTTATAATAGCTCTGAATATGGTAGTTAGCAGCGTGCAGCAAGTGGAAACTGTAGTTTCTCCAAACGTACCTGCTGTGCTTCCCCGTTTTCAGAGGAGTTGGTGTGCTTCAGCAGTCGCAGAGTCTTTGTGTCATTGTATAATCCCCCCATCTCCTGCTTAGTCACACCATTGTAAGACGTTGAAAGCTGATGTAACTTAAGCGCCCCCTCCGAAGCCATCCTCTGAGAGGTATTAGAAAACGCTCTTCCATCACCCCTCCGACCCAAACTCAGTGATCTCTTTCTTCGTAATTTGGTTCTTCGGTAAGACACTGAGCTCCACTGTAACTCAATTCCTGCTCACTGTATTTGCCATGACAGTGTCTTCAGTGTCTGGGTTGTCCTAAGCGATGGGGGCGGTTTTGGTAACAAGGCTAACCGTGCTTTATTCTCTGTCTGCAGTTACATCAGGGGACTCCCACCTGAAACTGCTGTCTGATGTTGCCCAGACAGTAAAGGGCCAAGGGACTATTGCCTGGGTCAACTGTGGGTAAGTAATAGGATGATTTAAAAAAAAAAAAACATACTCCGAGACTTCTGCTCCTTCCATCACTCCAACACTCCCTGCCTTTTTCGACATTATGGCCTCTTTTGTCCAAGGAATTCTCTGACAGCAGTTACAAAGGCAGAGCAATTTACTCCTCCCAAGAATGTCTCTGCTGCCATCAATCTGCACAATTTATGGCTTTTCCACTGGGGTGTAAATGGACTTGTACCACTGGTTCTATTGCACGGGCACAATCTGACAGGAGACCACTCGCTTAGTAGAGCTATTGAAGCTCTGGGTCTAATGTGTTACATCTCTTTATGCCATTTCTAGTCTCCTTTTTAAGGGTTTTTAGTTGAAAGGTTTTTCTAAAATGGGTAAATGATAATGTGATGATAGAAACTGATTCTGTGGCGAAGTAGCTAACGGGTGAAAGATCATATGTTAGAATATCAGAATTTTTTAAGTTTGTCTGATTTTTTTTTTTTACCTAAATTTATTCGCTTCCAAGAAACTAGTTTTGTGAGTCATGCTTTGCAAAACCTTTTCTCCTGCTCTGAGTTGGCTCAGACTGTCATGTACACCAGTGTGTGTTGAGCCGTTATGAGAATAAATAGTTCAAATAAGTAGTCATCCAGTCTATTAGTCAGTTCCATTTCTTCATTTAACATTAGAGGCACTTCACATGTTCAACCATCTGAACCTGAAGCTGTTTCTGGCCATTTTTTTTGGTTCCTGTCACATTTTTACTTGCTGTCGGCTTGTTTTTCACTGCATTATAAAGTCCTGCACATCTATGGAAACAAAACAACCATGGCTAGAAGGAGAGGGAACTAAAAAAATGTCTTCTATGCAGTATAACGAAGTTATAATGTGTATGTAAAACCTATAATTTAAGGAAAAACAAACGTTTATTTTCCTTAACTGTTCATTTTACAAAAAAATCTAACAACCTGGTATCAACAAGCGCAACATTTTTCCAAACGTCCACAGGTTTTACCAGTATTTGAGAAAGTAAATTACTATTTGTGGCAGATATTTGACTGCATGCATCTTTAATTTGTTTCCACACTTGTCTCCAGTCTGCTTTGTGTACACACAACCAGCAGTTTAGATGAAAA
This sequence comes from Amphiprion ocellaris, assembly GCF_022539595.1. Lineage (NCBI taxonomy): Eukaryota > Metazoa > Chordata > Actinopteri > Pomacentridae > Amphiprion > Amphiprion ocellaris. The sequence continues at coordinate 24,144,170 of NC_072776.1, read as the reverse complement.
GTCACAGATTATTACGAGGGTTAAGTTGAGCCTTGGACAGGTTTTCATGATCAAACAGCTCTTGATAGGTTAGTACTTTATAGACCATCCGAAAGTTGAAAATCCAACAATTCTTTCTGTTTTTACAGTTTCTGGTTCTGACAAATGGTGGCTTGGGGTTTTGGGGTTCATAGGTTTAGTTGTCTAAAGACAAAAATCCTACCAGTTTCCAGTGGAAATGTGAGCCAGTTTAGATACAAGAAGAAAATGTATCATAGATGAGAAATGATTTAAGTTACTTTTTTCAAGGATAAATGCCAGACATTCTGTACCTACAGCTTCTAAATGATAAAAATTGTTTCATTTCTATGTGTGAAGTGACAATAACCATAATAAGCAATGCATATACAGTATATATAGCTTTTAACCACATTTAAACCTCTGACAGCTTAAGTGAATAGCATTGATTATCTCGTTACAGTGACACATGTCAAGAGTAAGATATTTTAGACAGCAAATCAACAGTCAGTTCTTGAAGTTAATGTGTTAAAAGCAGGAAAATGGGCAAGTAGCACATTGGCAATGGCACGTGTGCAATGACGGGACACCTTTAGAGGTCTTGTGGAGTCCATGTCTCAACAGGTCATGGCTGTTTGGCATAGCCGTTCAGAAATTATTCAGTTTTCTTTATTACAATTCTAAAATTGAAATATCTAATTCATATAAGTAATCAGAGGCTAACTCTGACTTTTATTTTACAGAAGTCTATTTGACAGCAATTATGGCTTTGGGCAGTTTATCTCATTCTTTCTGGCAGATCTGAAGCTCAAGTTTCATCAAGTTGGATAAGAAGCATCTGTGAACTTCCATTTCTAGGTCTCTCCAAAGATGTTCTATGAGGTGTAAGTCTGGGCTTTGGCTGGACTGCTCAAGGACCATCAAGAGATTTGTCTGGAAGGCACTCCAGTGATGTCGTGGTTGCGGGCGGCTTGAGACTTGTAAAATACTCATGTTGCATACAGGTTTTTTTTTTTCATGAACTTCTTTGTATTTGGCTGCATTTTTCACTCATTTCTGACTGTTCTCTGACTGAGACTGGGATGGCAGAACCAGAACATGAGCAGTGCCTGTTGTTTTTGGGGTTTTGATCTTTTGACTCAACAGTAGCTTGATCAAATAAAGACATTCATGCATCCTTTAGCTATACCGACTTGATCCTGCAGAGTTCTGGGGCGGGTTACATCCTGGACAGGCACCAGTTCGTCGCTACCACAAAAGAGTTACCACAAACAGACAGGCAACCATGGACACTTACACTGATGCTTATGGCCAATTAATAATAACAAATTAGCCATCCGTGCGTGTCTTTGAACTGTGATAGGAAGCTGGAGCACCCATGCAGGCACCGGGGGCTAAACCTTCTCGCAATGACAGTTCTAACCACTGCCTACCAAGCCTCCCAAGTAATAATCAACATACACTATATTGCCAAAAAATATTCGCTCACCCATCCAAATAATCAGAATCAAGTGTTCCAATCACTTCCATGGCCACAGGTGTATAAAATCAAGCACCTAGGCAGGCAGACTGCTTTTACAAACATTTATGAAAGAATGGGTCGCTCTTAGGAGCTCAGTGAATTCCAGCGTGGAACTGTGATAGGATGCCACCTGTGCAACAGATCCAGTTGTGACATTTCCTCGCTCCTAAATATTCCACAGTCAACTGTCAGCTGTATTATAAGAAAGTGGAAGTGTGTGGGAGCGACAGCAGCTCAGCCACGAAGTGGTAGGCTACGTAAACTGACGGAGCGGGGTCAGCGGATGCTGAGGTGCATAGTGCGAAGAGGTCGCCAACTTTCTGCAGAGTCAATCACTACAGACCTTCAAACTTCATGTGGCCTTCAGATTAGCTCAAGAACAGCGTGCAGAGAGCTTGATGGAATGGGTTTTCATGGCCGAGCAGCTGCATCCAAGCCATCCATCACCAAGTGCAATGCAAAGCGTTGGATGCAGTGGTGTAAAGCACGCCACCACTGGACTCTAGAGCAGTGGAGACGCGTTCTCTGGAGTGACGACTCGCGCTTCTCCATCTGGCAATCTGACGGACGAGTCTGGGTTTGGCGGTTGCCAGGAAAACCATACTTGTCAGATTGAATTGTGCCAAGTGTAAAGTTTGGTGGAGGGGGGATTATGGTGTGGGGTTGTTTTTCAGGAGCTGGGCTTGACCCCTTAGTTCCAGTGAAAGGAACTCTGAATGCTTCAGCATACCAAGACATTTTGGACAATTCCATGCTCCCAACTTTGTGGGAACAGTTTGGAGCTGGCCCCTTCCTCTTCCAACATGACTGTGCACCAGTGCACAAAGCAAGGTCCATAAAGACATGGATGACAGAGTCTGATGTGGATGAACTTGACTGCACAGAGTCCTGACCTCAACCCGATAGAACACCTTTGGGATGAATTAGCGCGGAGACTGAGAGCCAGACCTTCTCGTCCAACAGTGTGTGACCTCACAAATGTGCTTCTGGAAGAATGGTCAAAAATTCCCATAAACACACTCCTAAACCTTGTGGACAGCCTTCCCAGAAGAGTTGAAGCTGTTATAGCTGCAAAGGGTGGACCGACGTCATATTGAACCCTATGGATTAGGAATGGGATGTCACTTACTTTCATATGCGAGTCAAGGCAGGTGAGCGAATAATTTTGGCAATATAGTGTATATTCAGCAAAATTTAAAAACTGTAAGACCTAACTGCGACCTTTGTCATGCAGAAAATTCTTGTTCTCATTCTCCACTCACACTTTTCCCTGAAAAACAGGCTTTCTAAGGCACATCTATTTCCTGCCCACACTGTGGAAGAACTAAATGCTACATTGTAGATACCAACAGCAATGTTTTCTCCAAGCGCAACTTGCTTCTCTCCCCAGTGTTCTGACTTTGACTTGTTCCTCTTGCCCTTCTGGTGTTCAGTTCCACTCTTTTTTTTTATACCTGTCAACCCATCAACTGCATGAACCGTTTTCCTCGACAGAGAGGAAAGACTGTATCATAAAACAGGAAACAGTGAGGAAGAGAGTAAGTCCATTTTGACACCTAGTGCCCATTTCAGCATTCACAATCTTTCTCAAGCTTGTCCAGGATTGAAAACTGGGCGGATTGAAAGGAAAAGATACCAAATTCATAACAGTTTGAAGGAATTGTCAGAGGTATTTGGCATCCATGTTTCTCTACAAAGATGCTCCATTGGTGCATGTCCTTTTTCAGTGTTTACTTTTTGACTCACTTACTGTTTTTTGTCTGTGAGACTATGGTATTATCCGTCTCTTCCTTCTCCAACAACTCTCAGCATTCTAGAGAGTGTGCTAATGCGAGGCAGAGATTTATACTGGGCCAGATTCCCGCCAGGGGAGCTAGAGCAAGCCGGGTTCATCACTACAGGACACACGGATCCGGTGCCAGGCTCTGTAGCGAAGCATTGTGCTATTTGGCATATTTCTCCACCGTGTCAAATGGACCGGGTCCAAATTGAAGCTCCAGCTGAGAGCTCATGGTGGACAGAGGGAGAGAGAGAGTCGAGTGAATATCACAGCGTGAGAATGGTCAGCTCTGCCAAGGAAGAGAGCCACCAGGGCCAGAATGACACACTTTGAACAGATGACAGGGACCTGAGTGTTGGCCAACTAGGATCCACTAGTGGGATGGATGATCTCATACAGGAAGGGAGAACAGGACTGGACTGCCCCTCTTTCATTCCTCTGGAAATGTAAAAGAAACAGAACATAGTAAGATATATGGTCTTGTGTGGGGCAGCAGGAATAGCAGAGCACAAACAAGCACAGCACAGATTAGGATTTGTTTTTTAGAGGAGTCATAATTAAATGGCATGCAGGGCTTCATCCTCTTTGTATGATGAATCCATCATTAATCCTTTTCAAACTGGCTCTGTTGACTTTGGCCTCATGCAAAGTTTTGGCTCTTTCTTTAGTTTCTGTCAGTCTTAAGTCTTAAAGATGTAACTTGTATATGTAACCTTGTTGCATCAGGTATTTTGAGTTGGATATGTTGAAACAAATAGTTTAGCATGTTATTCTTCAGTATGCCAAAGTTCTGTTTTAAAACCTCTTCCAGTGAAAATCAAGTTTTTTACCTTGTTAACATGTCCATATGGTGTTTTTTTTATATGCTGGAAGACATATTTTCAACAAATAAGGAATCACAGCTGAGCATTTCTAACATGAAACTGCAATATACTGATGACACGGTCAAAAACAGATTCCGACTTAGTTTGTGTGTGTGTGTGTGTGTATATATATATGTGTGTATGTATGTATGTATATATATATATATATATATATATATATATATATATATATATATATATATACAGTGTTTCCTGTAGGATTTTATCCTGCAGCGGCGGCAGCCCCCCCCCCCCGCCCCCATGATTGCTCCGTTTCCATTTTTTCTTTCATTATTTCGAATTTCAACTCACCCATAACCAAAAACTATTTGATCTGCTTTTATCTTTAATAGTTAGTTGAGATATTGTTATCGAAATATTGCACAAAATTTTAATGTGCAAAAAAACATGCTGAAAATGGGTCGATGGGTAATTAATATAACAGTTATCTGTTAAAGTACTTGACATATCGATCTGAAAATTCACAGGTATAAATTTCAATATCCCTAGTGTATCCTTAAAAAGTTTAATGCAAATTAGAGATGGTCAAGCTGCTGATGATTTGAGTTAAAATTTCCCAATTATATATATTTTGGTTGCATATACAATGGAGTTATATGAAACCTGTCTAAATCTGTGACTGCTTTTCAACAGTTACAGTTTCCCTGAACTACCCTTATGAGTGCAGTGTTATCATTACTGATAACAGCAGCCAGAGCTGCAGAAATAGGACCCAAGTTCTGATAAGTGAAGCTGTCATTCACATAGCAGTTTGTATTCATGTGGTCAACCACAAAATCCACTTCAGTCAAATCATCATGTTCGTTTAGTCAGTCAAACAGCATGTGAGTTTAATTGCTGACAAACGTGATGCTGCATAAAGCCAAAGCATACAAGTCTAGATAAAGCATGGACCATCTCACCACACCAACCACAGATTTCCTGCTCACTACAGTGTTAAACTGTTGATGCACTGATTGACGTTATTCTAGGGATGAATAAATGCAAAACATTGGTGCTCATCCAGTGGACAAAATCTCTGATGAATTGCCATTCACTGTCTTTGTTCTCTCTGTATGAAACATTAGCTAGTGAGTCATTCTTTAGTAACTTCTCCAGGCTTACGTTTTTTTTTCTCCTATTGACAGACACTGTAATTCAGAAACATAATAGCATGCTGTCTTTTTTTTCTTCTCTGAGTCACTATTACTTTGAATGTTGACCAAATGAGTAATAAGATGAAAGCCCCTGTTCATTGTTCCATTGGCACATACCCAGATGTGTAGCCTAGTCACAGTCTTCCAAAAAGTGCCATTTTTTTTTTTTTTTTTTTTTTTTTTTTTTTTTTTTCTTTTTTTTTTGTCTGCATTTGTTCTCATTGTTTAACTCCACAAAAGGGGAGTCAACATTTTATGAGATTGATGCATATTTTAGTCTTGCAGCCAAATATTTTAATATTTAGTGCATGTGTGTGACCATCACCGGCCCTCCCTGAAAGCTAAGCAGATATTCTTTATTAGAATTCCCTATTATGAGCCAGGGAGGGCAGTGCTACACCTCAGTGATGTGTGGGGGAAACAAAGACTGGACAGGACGAACAGGACGAACAGGATGAACAGGGATAGAAAATAACAGGCGTTGCTATTGCAATTAAAGATTGTAAGGTGGTGTGTTATGCCCAACTACTAATTGCCCATCAATAAAAAAAAATAAATAAATAAATAAAAATTTGAAAAAAGAAAAGAAAACCAAACCAACACAAAAGAAAAAGAGATTCAATAATAAATGAACAAATGGTACTGAGCACCATAATTGTGGGTGTCTTGATAGTATAGAATAGAATAGAATAGGCCAGAAAAGGATACTAGTGCGAGAGAGAATGAGTTTAGGG